>NC_041221.1:151381769-151383066 GCF_002837175.3 Physeter macrocephalus | reverse complement strand
GGCTCCGGACGCGCAGGCTCAGCGGCCATGGCTCACGGGCCCAGCCGCTCCGTGGCATGTGGGATCCTCCCGGACGGGGGCACAAACCCGTGTCCCCTGCATCGGCAGGCAGACTCTCAACCACTGTGCCACCAGGGAAGCCCTACTATGCTTTCTTTCTGGGCAGAAAGGGCCGACCTTAGGGCAAATAATAAGAGGTATTACTTTTTGGTCACTTTTTAAGGCTGAGCCAGTGCACTGAGAATTTTACACACATTATCCCATTTACTCCTCACAATAAGCCTATGAGTTAGGTACTGCTATGATTCCTATTTCAGAGATGAGAAAATTGAGGCTCAGGAAGGTTAAGTAACTAGTCTGCAATTAAATAGTGGGACCATGATGAAACTCAGCAGCCTGATTCTGAAGCCATTTCTTGACCGCTCTTCTCAAGCTGATCACACCGTGTTTATGAGATCCTCCATCAGAATATCTGCCTACAGGTGGAAGGAGTTTCACATTACAACGGAGAGCACAGCTCACTCGAGGAATGTATGTGGAAGGGCAGCACTGCTTGGCCTTGGTGTGGGTGTGCAGAGAGCCTAATGCACTTTGTGTATGGAAAGGAACTTCAGATCTTATCTAAAACCAGCTGGAGTTAAAATAATAATACTGATAGGAACTCTTACTTGCTGCACAACTTCTGTGCTGCAGGTTCTTTGCATGTATTAACCTCTAATCCTTACAGCAATCTCCTGAGGTACATGAAGTTATCCTAGTTTTACAACTGATGACAGTGACTCTGAGAGGTCTGGTGACTTGCTCAAGGTCACTCAGACAAGAAGTGGCTAAACTGGGATTTGAGTGGGTCCTCAAAGCACTGATGCAGTCTCATCCTCATTCCTGCCTCTCGCTGGTCAGCAGCCGCAGGGTGGGGGACCGTGGGGATGCTGGTCCTCTACACCTCTTTAGATCTGCAGCATCTGGTATGTAGGAACAGGGAGGGGGCACAGTGAGCTTCATGGCCAGAGGGAAGACTGATCCTAAAATGGGAAGAGTCAACTAAAAAATGAAGGACAAATTTAGGCTGTTTTCCCTTTTGGATTTTAAAAAATAAGCCCATCTTGAACTCTGATGTCTGAGAGGCTGGTATTAAAAAGAGTCAGGCCGGACTTCCCTGGTGGCGCAGTGGTTAAGAATCAGCCTGCAGGGCTTCCCTGGTGGCGCAGTGGTTGCGCGTCCGCCTGCCGATGCAGGGGAACCGGGTTCGCGCCCCGGTCTGGGAGGATCCCACATGCCGCGGAGCGGCTGGGCCCGT
>NC_041221.1:151376646-151381455 GCF_002837175.3 Physeter macrocephalus | reverse complement strand
AAAAAAAAAAAAAAAAAAAAAGAGAGTCAGGCCATGTGAGTTCTGGGCCCCATTCTGTCACTAACACTCTGGACCTGAGGCAGGTCTTTCTCAAGTAGGTCTCAGTTTCCTCATTATGTGCTATGAAAATGAAGGATTTTTAAGTTTTCTTTTGAGTTTTTTGAGTTTTTTTCTTTTTGATGGTGTGGGCGGGTAGGCATCAAAACCTTTTTTCCAAAGTTACATGAAAGGACAACACATAAACCTCTTTAAAAAGGAGCTTCTTTCATTGATTCAGGGCAAGAGCCTGGAAACTTGTTCCTCGGCCTCCACGCTGTCTCCCTGCTGGGGAGGCTCTAGAAGGGATGCCCGTGGGCTCAGGACCTTCTCAGTTCTCCAGGGCCAGCTGTCAGAGCCCTGGAACACAGGCACGATGCTGCCAAGTGGGTCTGAACACTTTTATGTAAGTGGACCCTCTGGGTCTCAGGGGAAGTGCCCACACACTCCAAAGTGGCATGCAATGAGCAGTGTGAGGCGGGAGAGGCATTTTATTTTCAAGCTTGGAATTAGCTCAGCCTCCTTTGGGGATCCTGGAGAGGAAGAGTAGGCTTGGGGTGGTGTATGGGCCTCACCTCAGCCACACACGGTAGCTGTGTGGCCTTAGGCAAGTGATTACCTTTTCTGGGCCTGAGTTGTCTTATCTGTAAAATAGAGATAATGATGATGATAATGATAGTAATAAAGTTACCTCTTACTGAATACTTGCTCTATGCAAGTGCTTCTTAGGTATTATATCAGCAAACCCTCACAATACCCTTTTGAAGTAGGTGTCATATTATACATTTTGTAGATATGGAAACTGAGGCACAGAGAAGTTAGGGGGCTTGCACAAGTTCACACAGATCCAGCTATCAAATGGCAGAGCTAAGATGCAAACCAAACCCATTTTTGTTTGACTCCCAAGACAGCATTTTCACCTGCAATATACCACCTTCTTAAATTAAACCTGCCCCAAAGGGCTGTTTTGAGAATCATGAAAGACAACCTAGGTCATAGTCACAGAACTGGCTTAGTAAATGTGTTTCCTTTCCTGTCTCCACACTAAATGCCCCAAAGGTCCCCTACAGGCCGGAAGGGGGTCCATGAATGTCTACAGGTCCCTCTCTTCCCAGAAAGTGAAAGTAAGGAAAGGGAAGAGAATTCTCTCTGATCTCAGGAAAAACTGCCTTTTTCCTTTAAATAAGCATCTCTAATGAGTGTTTCCCAAATTGTATTCCATGAAACACTTCTCTACATTGTTCTGTGTTCAAAAAAGTTTGGGAACTGCTAAATCCTCAACCTGCCTCTTAGAGATGCAAATTGCTTATTAGCATATTAAAGTCCCTGAGAAGTCCTGCTATAAAGTATTCTGCTTAACTTGGTTCAACCCAGAGTGTTCCAAATCCCACTGATCATGGAATCCACCCCCCACCCACACGGAACCCACATAATACTATTAACATCTGGTTCTAAGGAACACACTTGGGAAAGAAGCTGATTCTTGTCTGTTTATGCAGATAATACAACTAAGGAGCAGACAGCTTGCATGGGTTGTCTAGGGTCACACAGCTACCTGGTGGTGGATTCTTTTGTAAATGAAGCCTTATTCTCAAACTCACCACTGAGATGCAGGATGGAGTAGTGGTTAAAAGCAGGAACCTGGAGTTGGACAGGCTGGGCTTCTATCCTGCTCTACCATTCTCTAGCCAGGTGCTCTCGAGCAGGTTACTGAACCTCCTTGGGCCTTGATGATATGGGGACAATATGGCATATATCTCATCAGGCTAATTCGGGGTGTCAGTGAGCTAATATATGGAACAGCACCTGGCATGAAGAAGTTAGCTAATTACCACTGTCCCTGCTGGAGTCTGTGCAAAACGAAGTTCACCTGAATGACGGTGGCACTGCAGGTGAGATCTGCTACTTGAGAGAGCCTGCTGCGGCGGGCGGGGTGCGGGGGGCAGGGATTGGCTGGTGGCTCTGAGGAGCCCTTTCTCCAGCCAAAGCTCCCAGGAGAGGGCTGTTCCTACCACCTGCCCCTGTGGCCAGGCCTCTTGATGCTGCCAGACCAGACAGTCTCCACATGTCTGCCTCCTTGCCCTCCTGTCTAAGCTCAGAGAAAGTCTTGGAACAGTCAGTTTGTGACTCAGGAGCTGGAGTAAGCAGTAAGCTTCATACAAGAGGCACCAGCTTTGATCCAGACAGTCCTGGCATCAAACCCAGGCTCTGGACTTCCTACTTGTAGGAGTTTGGCCAAGTCACTTAACTTCTCTGAGTCTCAGTTTCTTCATTTGTAACATGAGGATAATAGTAGGACCTATTGCCTAAGCTTTCTCTGAGGTACCAAGTAATGATCACTAATGGTTTTTTTTTTTGTTTTTGTTTTTAAAGAAGATGTTGGGGGTAGGAGTTTATTAATTAATTAATTAATATTTTTTTGCTGTGTTGGGTCTTCGTTTCTGTGCAAGGGCTTTCTCTAGTTGTGGCAAGTGGGGGCCACTCTTCACCACGGTGTGCAGGCCTCTCACCATCGCGGCCTCTCTTGTTGTGGAGCACAGGCTCCAGACGCGCAGGCTCAGTAGTTGTGGCTCACGGGCCTAGTTGCTCCGCGGCATGTGGGATCCTCCCAGACCAGGGCTCGAACCCGTGTCCCCTGCATTAGCAGGCAGATTCTCAACCACTGCTCCACCAGGGAAGCCCAGAAACAATTTCTTTTAAAGTAGTGGCTCACGGGCCTAGTTGCTCCGCGGCATGTGGGATCCTCCCAGACCAGGGCTCGAACCCGTGTCCCCTGCATTAGCAGGCAGATTCTCAACCACTGTGCCACCAGGGAAGCCCAATCACTAATGTTTAATAGGTGCTTACTGTATGTCAGGCACTGTTCAAGCAACTGGGGATAGCTAGTGTCATGGTGGACAAGATCCTACTCTCCTGGAGCTTACATTCTAGAAACGGCAGATGTCCTACAAATATGCAAATAAATTTAAAAGTATTAAATCAGAATGTAATAATAGGTACAAAGAAAATGAAAAAGGGTAAGAGGCAGGGAATGACTGATAAAATGGTCTGGGAAGGGCTTACTGAGGTGGTGATGTTTAAAGTGAGGTGTGACTGACAAGGAGTGAATCATGGGACTATCTGGGGGAAGAGCCTTCCAGACAGAGGGGATAGCTAATACAAAGGCCCTGAGGTACCAGCAAGCTTGGTTTGTTTGAGAGATAGAAGGAAGGCCCTTTTGACAAGGAGCAGGAGAGTGATACAAGATAAAATCATTCACTCCTAGCACATACCCAAGAGAAGTGAAAACATATGTGCATGTAAAAACTTGTACACAAATGTTCATAGCAGAATTATTCACAATAGCCCCAAAGTGGAAAGACCCTAAATGTTCATCAACTGATAAATGGATAAACAAGGTGTGGTACATCCATTCAGTGGAATATTATTTGGCCATAAAAAGGAATGAGGGCCTGACACCTCCTGGTACGACATGCATGAATCCTGAAAACATTATGCAAGAGGTCACATACTAAAGGCCACATATTACATGATTCCATTTATATGAAAGGTCCAGAAAAGGTCAATCCATAGAGACAAAAAGTAGATTAATGGCTTCCAGGGCTGGGGGAGAGAGGGAGTAGGGAGTGACTGCCAATGTGTATGGGGTTTCTTTTTGGGGATGATGTAAATGTTTTGGAATTAGATATAGGCGATTGTTGTACAACTTTGTGAACATAAGAAAAACCACTGAATTGTACACTGGAAAGGATAAACTATGGTAAGTGGATTGTATCTAAATCAAAAAAAAAGGAAAAAGTCAGAGGGCTAGGCAGGAGCCAGCCTAGAAGCTATGTGGAAGAGTTTAGGGTAGATACTCCTGTAACACCCATATTATTAGAGAAGAGGGTCCAAGCACACAGACTGAGTAAGCGACTGGCCCTGGGGCCACACAGCTACAAAGTGACTGAGTTGGGATTCACCCCTAGGCTGTTTGGATCAGAGTCCATTCTTTTATGTAAAGTCTTTATATAGCACAGAGCCTGGCATTCATCCACTAAGCACTCAATACATTCAGTTTCTGCATTCCACTCCATGGGGCCTTTACTCTCATTGCTGGCCTCCGCTCTCTGAGCTACATCCCTCCCATTTGTCTCTTACCACGGAGAGAGAAAGAGGACCAGATGCCTTGCCCTGCCCCTTTGGATACATCCACTGCGGGGAGCACCCAGCCGCCATTCCACCTTGGAGGACCTCCGCCCTGATGGGGTTGGGGATGCGAGGCAGTGGGGGGAAGGAGTGGGGACAGAGCTGTCCAACTCTGGATTGGCTGCAGCCTTTGTAAAATTGAGCTAAAGATCTACTGGAGATAATTATCTGCTTTTTGCTGCCCAAAGAAAAATGTCATTGTTTGCTTTGTGACAGGTCCAATAAATATATTTATGCCTCTCCAATTCCATCCTGCATTTCCAGAATGCCTGGCCTGCACAGAGTGGTCTGACCTTGAGTCAAACCCCAGCAGAGCCATGAGCGAGTGGTCCCCATTTTAGGGAAAGGCTTCACTAGTAATTTTTAACTTTTTAGGGGCCCCACATTGCTTTAAGAACCTAACACAAATTGTGAACGCTTGACACAGAAAGATGCACACATCTACATACACACACCACTGTGCACTGAATTTCAGGGGGACTCAGGTTAACAATTCTTGGCTTTTGGCCACACAAAAAAAAAGCCTAATTTTTTTTTTTTTTTTTTTTTTTGCGGTACGCGGGCCTCTCACCGTTGTGGCCTCTC
>NC_041221.1:151307584-151376552 GCF_002837175.3 Physeter macrocephalus | reverse complement strand
CAGGCTCCGGACGCGCAGGCTCAGCGGCCATGGCTCACGGGCCCAGCCGCTCCGCGGCATGTGGGATCTTCCTGGACCGGGGCACGAACCCGCGTCCCCTGCATTGGCAGGCAGACTCTCAACCGCTGCGTCACCAGCAAAGCCCCTAAATTTTTAAATGTACATTTTTATTGAGGCAACACTTCATAAAGAATAGTGCACAAATGTTAAAATGATGTGTGAAGATCGATGTAATTTTACATACGTATACGCCCTTGTAACTGCCATCCTCATAAGAATATAGAACATTTCCAGCCCTCACAATGACCCAAGGAAATTCTGACACCTTGATTTTAGCCTAGTGATTAAATCGGATGACTTTGGTCTTCTGATGTCCATAACTGTAAGAATAAATTTGTGCTGCTGTAAGCCACTAAATTCATGGTAGTTTTTTAAAGCAGCAATAATACAGGGCTATACCCTCTTTCATCTGCACCGAGAGTAGGAAGGTGCTTGATTCGCCAAAACACTGTGCTAAGGTAACGCATGCATACTGTCATTTGATTATTGCAGTAACGGCAGAAATAGGTATTATCCCTACTATTACTCTTATCCATAAGGAATCTGACATTAAGAGAGATTAAGAATTTGCCAGGTCCTGCCAGAACTGGGTTTTCAAGAACCCAGCTTTTAATCAGTTACTCCTTTTGCCCCCTTTCTTGCCTAAGGAGGATCCCAAGAGAGAGAAAACGAACACCACCATGAACTAATCCCAGCAGGCTCTGCCTCCATGCCTGCCCCCAGACTTCATGCCCATCCCTTACTCTGCTCCATTCTGGAGTTTGCCCCAGTCCCTCCTGCCTCTATCCCAACTCCAGGCCTCCCTACCACCCTATATAGTACAACCATCATGGCCGCAGTCAACGCCTGACAATTAGTCCTTTATTCTCCTCTCTTTTATGACAGCTGCTGTTTTAAGGCAGGCTAACTTGTTGACACCAATTACATGGCAAACTTTTTCGAGGAGACAGGGCCATCAGCAGACACAGATGGAACACTTTCGATGTGTTACCTGCTGTGTAAGGCACAGGCTCTATGGTGGGTGAGCAAGACAGATGCAATCTCTATAGTCATGGACCGTATTCATGAAATGGTCACACAATTAACGTTGAACTATAATTCTGATAAACGGCAAGAAGGTCAAGTAGAGAATGCACAGAGAGTATTTGAACAGAGCAACTGGGACCTAGGTTTCCAGGAAGAAGGGTGTTTTAAGTGAAGCTTCAAGGATGATGGAAGGCCTGAGTCTGTGAAGATGGGGAGGTGGAGGTGAGGTAGGGGCGCATTCCTGGCATACAGGGGCAGGTGTGAGCATCTCAGAAGGGACAAGGGGGCCTGGGACCCCAGGATGAACTGAAAAGAGCCCTTGGTGTGGTTGTTTAACCTGTATTGCTTTCTGAGCCTGGATCTTTGAGTACAGGATGGAAATGTTGATGACAGGGGGAGCAAATCAAAGGAGACTACATGGCAGCTGTGGATGGGCTGAACCCAGGAGATCAGTCCCTTCCCCACTGCAGCCCCAGTGAGTCCAGCGAGCTTTCAGCAGCTCAGGGCTGGGCTCCTTGCCAGAAGTGTCTAAGAAATGCCCCAACCAGGGGCTCTTTGATTTCCCCCTTTCCTGTTGGTCTGAAACACCAGAAGGCAGAAATCCCTGGGTTTTCTTCTAACTAATGAGGGTGGAGCTTAGGGACCGTTTATTTTTAGCTCTGATAGCATCTCACAGCATATTTTCCCAGGGAAACCCTCTGCCTTCCCCATTCTGCCGGAAGCTCCGGGCTAGCCAGACGAGCAGCATCTGGGAACGTGGGGAACAGGCTGAGAGGGGAGCACAGACTGAGGAAATCAGAGTAAATCAAACCAGATGGGGAAGTGGGGACTGGCTTTGGGGGCTGGTTACTCTCCTCTCACCCAGAGGGAAGTGTGTCTTTGTCCCTTCCCACCTCTGGTTTATTCACTTTAGGGAAATGAAGGCAGGATCTGAGCAGCCCCCTCCCAACGTCTGCAGAGTCAGGGGCAAAAGTACCACATATCAGATGTCTTTAAATAAGTAAGAGTTCTAAATCACACTATTAAACTGTTATGAAATACACTCTGTCTTCCTAAAGACAAAACACACTTTTATAACACAAAGTAAGGTATATATAAAGTCATGGGTTTTATATGGACTACAAGTTGGAAAAAATTCCAAAGATGACTGAATTTAATTACCATTGTGTATTTCTGGGTGTTCTGCTCTTGGGGCAGTGATATTTGTTTGGCTAAAATAAAGAGATATATAATTCATAAGTTAATATGTATTTATTCTATAAAATTTATTTTTGTTGCCTTCATTTTAACACTATTACGGTTTTATAATCAAGATTCCCACACCCATGCACCTATGGTCAATTAATCTAAACAAAGGAGGTAAGAATACACAATGGAGAAAAGACAGTCTCTTCAATAAGTGGTGCTGGGAAAACTGGACAATTCCATGTAAAACAATGAGATTAGAACATTTCCTCACACCATATACAAAAATAAACTCAAAATGGATTAAAGACCTAAATATATATATTTACGACCTGAAACCATAAAACCTCCTAGGAGAGAACATAGGCAGAACACTCTTTAACATAAATTGTAGCAGTATCGTTTTGGATCAGCCTCCTAAGGCAAAAGAAACAAAAGCAAAAATAAATAAATGGGGTCTAATTAAACTTAAAAGCTTTTGTACAGCACGTAAAACTATCGACAAAACGAAAAGACAACCTATGGAACAGAGAAAATATTTGCAAACAATATGATCAACAAGGGGTTAATATCCAAAATATATAAACAGCTCATACAACTCAATATAAACAAACAAACAACCCAATCAAAAAATGAGCAGAAGACCTGAATAGACATGTTTCCAAAGAAGACATAACAGGTGGCTAACAGGCACATTAAAAGATGCTCAACATCGATAATTATTAGAGAAATGCAAATCTAAACCACAGTGAGATATCACCTCACACCTGTCAGAATGGCTATCATCAAAAAGTCTACAAATAACAAATGTTGGTGAGGATGTGGAGAAAAGGGAACCCTTGTACATTGTAGGTGGGAATGTACATTGGTGCAGCCACTACAGAAAACAGTATGCAGGTTCCTCAAAAAACTGAAAATAGAACTACCAGCAATTCCATTTCTGGGTATATATCCAGAAAAATATGAAAACATTAATTCGAAAAGATA
Organism: Physeter macrocephalus; assembly: GCF_002837175.3. Classification (NCBI taxonomy): domain Eukaryota; kingdom Metazoa; phylum Chordata; class Mammalia; order Artiodactyla; family Physeteridae; genus Physeter; species Physeter macrocephalus. The sequence continues at coordinate 151,373,294 of NC_041221.1, read as the reverse complement.
CATGCACCCCAATGTTCACAGCAGCACTATTTACAATAGCCAGGATATGGAAGGAACACAAGTATCCATCAACAAATGAACGGATAAAGATGTGGTACATATATACAATGGACCACTACTCAGCCATAAAAAAGAATGAAATTCTGCCATTTCCAACAACGTGGATAGACCTAGAGAATATTATGCTTAGTGAAGTAAGTTGAACAGAGAGAGCAAAGACAAACACTGTATGATATCACTTATATGTGGAATCTGGTAATGAAAACAAACAAATGTATATAGCAAAACAGAAACAGACTCACAGATACAGAAAAAAAAACAAACAAACGGTAGTTACCAATGGGGAGAAGCAAGGAAGGGCAAAATAGGGTATGGGATTAAGACATATAAACTACTGTGTATAAAATAGATAAGCAACAAGGATATATTGTATAGCACAAGGAATTGCAGCCATTAACTTGTAACAACTTTTAATAGAGTATAATGTAAAAATACTGAATCATTATGCTGTAAACCTGAAACTAATATAATATTGTTAATCAACTATACTTCAATTAAAAAAAAAAGATTCCCTCTGGCCCTGCCTTTATTGAGGTACAACTGAAAATAAAATTTTACATATTCAAGGTGTACAAAATGATGTTTTGATATACGAATGTACTGTGAAATGATCATCACAGTCAAGTTAATTAACACATCCATTACCTCACATAGTTACCTTTTTTGCGGGGGTGGGTGTGGTAAGAACACTTAAAATCTACTCTCTATCATCAAGATTTTTATATAATTTGTATTCTGTTGTCAGTAATGTCAAATTAGACAACCTTCCTTGAGTCATTAAAACTCAGAGTTTTTAAATTGATTTCAATATGAAGAAATTCTGTTCTGATAAGGGGTAGCACCTGAAATTATCACTAAGGTTTTTAAAGCAACACTTAGATTCAGAAACGAACTATGCATTTAATACACATTCAACTACTCTTGGGGTCATCTATAATTATTATTACAGAAAATATTACACAACATTCACATTTTATTAAATAAATTTATTATATAAATAATCCCTTACATTACAGTTTTCATTGCCTTTTAAAGCAGTATCTAGAGGGTACAGTATTTCCTGAACTGTTCTTTCAAAACTTTCAATTCTGGAATATTATGAGAAAACCTCCCTAAAAGCAGTACCTGGCTCAATTTGTTCCGACCTCCCTCAATCAAGACGATTCTTTGACCTATAATGGCCAAAAAGTAGTTTGTAAACAGGTTAGTTTGGAATTATTTGTATATGAATCATCTTCCTAGTCATGCAAAATATTTTTGTTTCATTGTTTGTATATCTTTATATTTCACTGGAAGGCCATTTCTGTTGCATATTTCACATGCATTTTCATTTGGGAAAGCCAGTTTCTCTAAAATTTAAAAAAATATGTTTTGATCCTCTTAGACAAATTTAGATGCCCTTGATTTTTTGTAATGTTAATAATAGTAAGCAATAGTTCACAGTGAGTGTATAGTGACTGTAAATTCAAAGTTAATTTTATTTCCCCCCAAGACCACAGCTCACTCTTTGAGGACTTCTGTGATTTTACTGAACTCTTTTAGTGCATTTTTTTTACCTTGTCTAAACTAAATCTAATTACTTTAACAGTATTTTATCAGCAATTTCATCGAGTGTGTAAAAGCGGTTTTAATGAAAAATTTGATATGTTTCATCAAATGTTCTATCTTTGAACAGCTCCATAAAATATTGTACACGATCTTTTCTATTCCCCAAAAAACTGACATTAGAGGCACAGTTGTAACCAAGTTTCCTAGTCACAAATTCAAACTATGTGCTGGATGAGGCACAAAAAAACGTTCATGGGTTTTTAGCTAAAAATGCCAAATCGGGGACTTCCATGTTGGCGCAGTGGTTAAGAATCTGCCTGCCAACACAGGGGACACGGGTTTGAGCCCTGGTCTGGGAAGATCCCACATGTCGCGGAGCAACTAAGCCCATGCATCACAACTACTGAGCCTGCGCTCTTGAGCCCGCGAGCCACAACTACTGAAGCCCGTGCGCCAAGAGCCCGTGCTCCACAAGAAGAGAAGCCACCGCAATGCGAAGCCCGTGCACCACAGCAAAGAGTAGTCCCTGCTCGCCGCAACTAAAAGAAAGCCTGTGCACAGCAACGAAGACCCAACGCAGCCAAAAATAAATAAATAAATATATTAAAAAAAAAAAAAAAAAGCCAAATCGTAGGCTAGCCCTCTTTTCTCTTCCTACAAGCCTCTATTTGAAGGCTTGAAAATAGTAAGCATTCAAGAAGTGTTTCTCAAGCAATGGCATCGCAGCCTTCAAACAGTCCAGGGCCCCAGACACAGCACTTTTCCCAGATCTATTCTCTTCTCCATTGTTATGGGTTGAATTTCTCTCCCAACTCAACTCATATGTTGAAGCCCTAAACCCCAGTACCTCAGAATGGGATTCTATTTGGAGACAGAGTCTTTAATGAGGAAATTAAGGTAAAAGGAGGTCATATAAATGGGCCCCAATCCAATGTAACTGGTGTCCTTAGGAAATTATGACACAGACACAGAGGAAAGACCATGTAAAGACACAGGGAGAAGACAGCCATCTGTAAGCCAAGGAGAGAGATCTTAGAAGAAACTAACCTTGCTGACACCTTGATCTTGGACTTCTAGCCTCCAGAATGGTAAGAAAATAAATTTCTGTTGTTTCAGCCACCTGGTCTGTGGTATTTCATTATGGCAACCCTAGCAAGTGAATCCACTCAGCTACCCTATGCTCTCCCATCACGAAAATGCTTCCTCCTTCCACCTGAATTCCTTCAGCACTTTGCCAAGTCCCTGCTTCCCTAATTGTGCCCAAGGGTCATGACTGCCCATGTGTAAGTGGTTCTTCTCCTGTGGGAATTTAAAAAACTATCTTAACATGGATTTCCACCCCTTAGTCCAATAGTTTTCAAAGAATGTTTCATGAGAGAATCATTAGTGATGCAGAGAAAGGAGTGTCCAAGGTCATAGCCATCTGGGAGATGTGGTGTTAATCCAGGCTGATTAAGTTCTGCAGGACTCCTCACTGCTGATCTTCAAGAGGGGAGAGAGCATAATGCATTCCCCAAATTTATTTGAACATGGAATCTTCTTTTCACTGTGCATTTCTCCAGACTAATAGTGCTCAATGGCACTAGATCAAATATACCAGCCCTAATGATGAGAACCCTTTGAGGTGGTGACACATGGCTGAGAAAGATTTTGAGTTTGTGAAGTAGTCAGCCTCCTCAAGGTACACCAGTAGGAAATGACCTAGAACTGGGAAATCAGAGCTTGAAGGGACCTTGGATTATTTTGTCCACCTTGAAGATGAGGAACCTGAGGCCCCAAGAGATGTGAGGACTTCCCAGGCTGCAGCAGTGGGGGCCACCAATGCCCTAGAACTCATCTCTGTTGGCAGTCTTCAGGAAAGCAGGTGCTGTGTAACATAGGAGGCTCCAAGCACTGGTGCTGGTCTTAAACATATCCTTCTAGTGATCTTCTACTTCCATCCTTTCCGATGAGTGTGAGAGGTCTCCAGGTGCCTTCAGCCTGGGAACTTCCTTGCCACTATGCTGGGTCTCTCCTAGTATCAGGCTTAGCTCAATCTTACTGACCCAAAGCCCCCCAAAAGTCCAGTAATCAAATTCCTAAGTCTAGTTTTGGGGTCCAGACTGGCTGATCAATTTACTATAGTGTAACAGCAAAAGCCCATCCTTTGGGACTGGGTTCATACTCCAGCTTTCACTTAGTAACTGTGTGAAAATAAACACACTGTATAGCCCCTTTGTCAAAGGTGGGATATAACACAAAAAGTGATGGTGGTTGATTCAAAGGAATGGATGGATGAATGGGATTTAGCATGGTGCCCACACACATTAGGCCTCATTAAATATTAGTTCTCATGCTTCCTCTTAAAACTAGGGATATATTGATAAATGATATATATGGAACAGGATAGAAAGCCCAGAAATAAACCCATGCACTTATGGTCAATTCATCTATGACAAAGGAGGCAAGAATATACAATGGAGAAAAGACAGTCTCTTCAGTAAGTGGTGCTGGGAAAACCGGACAGCTACAGGTAAAACGATGAAGTTAGAACATTCTCTAACACCATATACAGACATAAACTCAAAATGGATTAAAGACCTAAATGTAAGACCGATAAACTACTAGAGGAAAACATAGGCAGAACACTCTTTGACATAAATTGCAGCAATATTTTTTTTGGATCCGTCTCCTAAAGCAAAGGAAACGAAACCAAAAGTAGACGAATGGGACCTAATTAAACTTAAAAGCTTTTGCACAGCTAAAGAAATCATCGACAAAACAAAAAGACAACGTACTGAATGGGAGAAGATATTTGCAAATGATATGACTGATAAGGGGTTAGTATCCAACATACATAAACAGCTCATACAACTCAACATCAAAAAAACAAACAGCCAATTAAAAAATGGTTAGAAGAACTGAACAGACATTTTTCCAAAGAGGACGTGCAGATGGCCAACAGGCACATGAAAAGATGCTCAATATCGCTAATCATCAGGGAAATGCAAATCAAAACCACAATGATCTATCACCCCGCACCTGTCAGAATAGTTATCATCAAAAAGAACACAAATAGGGCTTCCCTGGTGGCACAGTGGTTGGGGGCCTGCCTGCCGATGCAGGGGACGCGGGTTCGTGCCCCGGTCTGGGAAGATCCCACATGCCGTGGAGCCTGCGCGTCCGGAGCCTGTGCTCCGCAGCGGGAGAGGCCACAGCAGTGAGAGGCCCGCGTAACGCAAAAAAAAAAAAAAAAAAAAAGAACACAAATAACATGTTGGCAGGGATGTGGAGAGAAGAGAACACTCCTACGCTGTTGGTGGAAATGTAAATTGGTGCAGCCAATAAGGAAAACAGTATGCAGTTTCCTTAAAAAACTAAAAATAGAGTTACCATATGATCCAGCAATCCCACTTCTGGGCATATATCCAGAAAAGACAAAAACTCTAATTCGAAAAGACACGTGCACCCCAATGTTCATAGCAGCACTATTTATAATCGCCAAGACATGGAAGCAACCTAAATGTCCATCAACAGATGAATGGATAAAGAAGATATTATATATGTGTGTGTATATATATTGGGTTGGCCAAAAAGTTCATTTGGGTTTTTCATATGATCTGACGGAAAAACCCAAATGAACTTTTTGGCCAACCCTACGCTCACCACACACACACACACACACACACACACACACACACAAAATGGAATATTACTCAACCATAAAAAGAACAAAATAGTGCTATTTGCAGCAACATGGATGAACCAAGATATTTTCATACTAAGTGAAGTAAGTCAGACAGAGAAAGACAAGTATCACATGATTTCACTTATATGTGAAATCTAAAAAAAAAGATACAAATGAACTTATTTACAAAACAGAAACAGACTCACAGAGATAGAAAACAAATTTATGATTACCAATGGGGGGAGGGAGGAAGGGATAAATTAGGAGTTTGTGATTAACAGATACACACTACCATACATAAAACAGAAAAATAACAAACACCTGTATAGCACAGGGAACTATATTCAATACCTTGTAATACTCTATAATAGAAAAGAATCTGAAAAAGGATATATATGTATAACTGAATCACTTTGCTGTACACCTAAAGCTAACACATTGTAAATCAACTATACTTCAATTAAAAAAATAAAAAACAAACAAAAACAACAACAAAAAACCCCAAAAACAAAACTAGGGATCTAGTTTGTAGAGTTACACTGTCAGACTATGAAACCCCTAGGCTCAGGAACCATCTCCGATATCTTGCCCAGTGCAAGTCAATTTGTAAAGATTTAATTCCCCCAGTGAGAAAGGAAAACAAGCCATTAGTTTAGGGTGCAATGTCTTTATCTTCTTTATCTTCCTCCATTCTCTTTCAGTTTGTATCCTTAGTCATCAGTTTTCATGTGGCCTTCCACAGATCAACGACCACTAGAATATGACCCAGAATCAAGACAAGATGCTCATTTCACTAGTTTGGAAGCAGTTTTAATGGAGATGGAAATGTTTATCAACTCAACACAGGTACCCCAAAATACAAAGCAAAATATCATCTTCAGCTGCATAGCAAATATGATTTAAGAATTTAACATCATTATTTGATCACAAGCGTAAATATAAGTCACCATAAATAAATGTAAATTCATTGTACAAAAATCCCCAACAACTCTTAATACAAATATGGTACATTTGACAGTTTCTGAAACAGAATTTTTTTTAACCTTTTAAAACCTAAGATTTTATTTTTCCTGGTTCTTAGATACACAAAAAATCAAAAGTGGGGGTGGGCAGTAACACCAGGAAGGAAAGAATATTAAACCCTTTCGGTGTTCGTAAATCAATGCTGCTGGTGAGCCAGGGAAATGCAACGTCTCTCCTAAAGGTGAAGACCTCAATTTACTGGAATCAAATCTCTTGAGGATAATGGGATTCTACCCAGAGGGTCAAATTCAGGGCTATGAATGCAGGGTGGGAGGGGTGGACTGTTGAAATAGCAATCTCATCCACCAGGTGATCCAAATCTCCGCAAAGCAATGGTCAAGGATTTAGAATGATCTCCAGGACTTAATAGCCAGACTTAATCTGAGAGAGTGAGCCAGCTACTGTTCCCAGACAGGAATGAAGACTTGGAAGGCTCTGGAGCTTAGAAATTTTATGTGGGTTTTGAAGGTGAGTTTTACCTGGTGGTTCTCCCATGTCATGTAATGCCTCACTTTTGCCTTTGGGATACATCTATGGTCATCAAGAAGAAAAAAATGAGAAATCAGAATAGGAAGTGGCAGCTCCAGACAGGAGGATCTGACGGCTTCCACCCTGACTCACTTTCCTTCCCAACAAATATTTTCTTTCATGGCTCAGAGGGAGCTCAAAGCCCAAGGGCAGCAGTGCAGGGGGCCTCTATAGCAGTGGTCCTCAGACTTTCATGTGCAACAGAACAATCCAGCTTGTGGCAAGTGCAGATTTCTTGACCCTGCTCTCAGAGCTGTAGAATCAATGGGTGTGAGATGGGGCCCAGGAATCTGCATTAAACGTGCTAATCTCAGGAGGTCCTGATGTATGTGGCCTTTGGACCATACTTTGGCGAGCCCCACCTCTCTCCTCCCTGGTGAGCATGAGTGGGTAACACAAACCTCTTGCTATGGACACTTCTTTGCTCTTGCCATGGGGTTGAAGTGGGCCATCTGGTTAATGGAAACCATTTCCATTCATCTGCTCTGAGGGAGGAGATCATTACTGTTCTATTTTCTCTCTTTCTTTTCCTTCCTGGGCCGGGGAGAAATATCCAATGTCTCACTTTACATGTTCTTACAAGCTCAGGGTCACAGATTCCCTTTGATGATGAGGTGCTCTGCAATGAGAAATTCACTTCCCAAAGGCTTCCGTCCTTCTAAACAGTCTCCCCATGCTTGGTAGGAGATTCTGCAGGGAATTTTGGTTCAGTCAGGGAAACAGAAGTAGACACGTCCCTGTGAGATATACCCCATACCTCAAAATCTAAGTTAAGGAACATCAAGGAAGTTGACAGCCAAAGATAAAATGTCTCTGGAATCTTTCAGCTTCTAGGACAACAAAAGTCCTGATTCACTAGAATAGGATTCCTCTTTGGGGTATATTTTGGTACTAAAAGCTCGTTGACAAGTATTATTTATATTCCTTACCTCCTTGACCCCAAGATCTTTCTGGCTTCTATTAAAATAACCCTTTAATATTTTCCTTCTTGTGACAGTTTTCCTTGATGAGAGATTCTGTGCCAAGAAGTGGCCCCTAATTTGGTCACTGGCTAATTCTGTGGGCAGTGCATGCCTGGCCTGTTCAAAGCTGTAGCCCCAGTGTCCATTACCCTGTGCAACTTGGTGCTCACTAAGCACCAATGAATAAAGGACCCTCTCACCATCAAGCTGATGAGATGGTCTAATAGCTTTCTGTTTTGGACTATGGAATCCCTGGCTGTGTTCATAAATACTGCTTCCACATAGCAGTCCTGACCATCTTCTTACCCCAATTCTACTCACCCATTCCAGTTGTGAATGCATTTCTGAATTCTCTCTAGGAATGCCCTGAGAGGGGAGTCAGGATGTGGTTTTGGAAGTCCATGGAAGGTCAAAGGCCACACCACAACACCATCTACCATGGTACTGATACCAGGAACCTCGTCTCCCATTCACCATGGCTCTCAGCACCTGGTCCAGGAGTATTCTAGGTGGTAGAAACCCTGGCATCCAGAGCAGAAGAAGATGCCATCTTGGGAAGTGGAGGGAGGGAGCCAGAGGAGGTGAAGATGCTAGGAAGTGGAAGCATGGCCAGGCTGACATCTTGGGGCATCACCACACTCTTTTCTCCGTCTCTACGACTTCAGTCCTGGGGTGGCACGTGGGCATTGGGTTGGAGGTCGCCATCTGAGAAGGAGGTGTTGGGAAGCAACCACAGATGTAGGGGACCACGAGATGGAGAAAGGGTAAAACTAGGGCTCTTAACACAGCTGAGGGAAAAAAAAGTAAAAAAGAAAAAAGCATATACTGCCCTGTTTCTTTTCTTTTCTTTTCTTTTTTTTTTTTTTTTTCATTTACACTATGGAGAAACCACCATGGAGATGTTGTGGGAGAGCATGCACAGGCCCAGCCCTCAGGAGGTGCAGATGTGTTTGGGGAGGTTCTTGTTTCCTTCCAGGTCCATCCCACACAGTGTCCAGTCGGAGCCTGTTGCAGGCTGGTTGTGGCTTTCTCTTTCCTGCTTCTTCTCCTCCAGGTCGAGGGTTTGCAGGACCTTCCGCCTAGCAGGTGGTGGCCAGGGACTGGTGGATGGGTGGTTGGAAGCAGCGCACATGCTCCACGGTGGAACTGTCCGTCTCCACGGACTTCATGTACTTGTTCAGGATGGCAAAAACCTCATTGTTCAAGATCTGGTACTTCCTGATCCTGTCTGCCATCTTCTTCAGGGGCTGTAGAAGGACAGGGACGTGCAGGTTAGGGATGGGAGGAGGGGACAGAGAAATCAAGAGAAAGGGAAGAATTCAGTTGAGGGTGGGGTCCAGGGTCCTGATGCTTCAATGATCATGCCATTCTCTTGCTTAAAGGCCTTCTATGCGTGCCCAGAGCTTGACAGTGAAATGTGAACTTGACCATAAAACGCTTTGAGTTTCAAAACTTACCACAAAGCTGCAGTAATCAAAACAGTGTGGTTCTAGCATGAAGACAGACATATGGACCAATGGAACAGACAGCCCAGATATAAACCCTTTCATATATGGTCAAATGATTTCTGACAAGGGTGCCCACAACATTCAATGGAAAAAGAATGGTCTTCTCAACAGACGGTGCTGGGAAAACTGGATATCCACAAGAAGAAGAAGTTGGATTCTTACTTTACACCATATACAAAACATTAGCTCAAAATGGATTAAAGACCTAAACATGAGAGTGAAAACTATAGAAGAAAACAGAGTAAAAGCGTTATGACATTGAGTTTGGCAATGATTTCTTGGATATGACACCAAAGCACAGGTAATAAATAGTAAATTGGAATACATCAAAATTAAAAACTTATTTGCATTAAAGGACACTATCAACAGAGTGAAAAGGCGACCCAAAGAATGAAAGAAAACATTTTCAAATCATATATCTGATAAGGGATTAATATCCAGAATATAGAAAGAACACCTGCAATTAAATAACAGCAAAAAAAAAAAAAAAAAAAAAACCAAGCCAAATGACCCAATTAAAAAGTGAGCAAAACACTTGAATAGACGTTTCTCCGAAGAAGATAAACAAACAGCCAATAAGCACATGAAAAGATGCTAATATCACTAATTGCTAAGGAAATGTGAATCAAAACCACAATGAGATACCACTTCACACACATTAAAATGGCTATTTCCAAAGATACACAGAAAATAACAAGTGCTGGGGAGGATATAGAGAAATTGGAACTCCCGTGCATTGCTGGTGGGAATGTAAAATGGTGTGGTCACTATGGAAAACAGTATGGTGGTCCTCAAAAAATTAAAATCAGAATTACCACATGATCCAGCAATTCCAATTTTAGGTATATACCCAAAAGCAATGAAAGCAGGGTCTTGAACAGTTATGTGTACACTCATGATCACAGCACCATGATTCACAACAGCCAAAATGCGGGAGCAACTCAAGTGTCCATAGACAGATGAATGGATAAACAAAATGCGGTGTATACATACAATGGAATATTATTCAGCCTTTAAAGGAAGGAAATACTGACACATGCTACAACACGGTGAGCCTTGAACACATTATGCTGAGTGAGAATTCCACTTATACGAAGTACCTCTAGAGCAGTCAAACTCACAGAGAAAGAAAGTGCAAGGGTGGTTACCAGAGGCTGGGGGGAGGGAGAATGGGGAGTTACTGTTTCCTAGGCACAGAGTTTCAGCTGGGGAAGATGAAAAGTTCTGAAGATGGAGGTGGTGATGGTTGCATAACAAGGTGAGTGAATTTAATGCAGTAAACAGTTAAAGATAGCTAAAACAGCAAATTTTATGTCAACGTACGTTCTACCTCAAAGCAAAAAAAAAACCTTTATGAGGTGGCTCCTGCCTCTTTTTCCTCTCAGCTGGTCCTGCAGACCCACCCTCTGTTCCAGACATACATCTTCATGCCTCTGTGCCTTTGCTCTAGCTGTTCCCTTTGCCTAGAACATCCTCCCCACCCTGCACCCCATTTTCTACCTGGCTATTTGCAGCTGGTCATTCTGGACTTTGCCCAAGCATCGCCTCGAGGGGGAGCCTTCTGAGGCCCCTGCCCAGCCCCTCAGCCTGGTTTAGACAGCCCTGCTTGATGCTCCCGCGGCAGCCTTGCCTACCCCACACACGACAGCGCGCATCCCATCCCCGTGGCTGCACAACTTTCGTGTTCAGTCAGAGTTTGTGCAGATGACGAAGCAGCATTAGCAGAGTCTGCCTGGTACAGGGAAGGTGTGTTTCAGGTCTGGAGGCTGGCCCTGCCCTGCAGGGTGGCGTGATTCATCCCAGTGGGTTACGAGCCAGTGACTCACGGCTTCTTATGAGGGTCACCAGCTGCTGAATGTCTCTGTACCTACCTGCGGTGCGGGGAGCTGGCCTCCATAAGCAGCTCACCCTCCTCTGCCGATGAAAGGCCTGCTTGTCAGGCCTGGCCCCAACTCCCAGGACCCAGCCACGAGCTGCTTACCACATTCTTAATGATTTCATCCTTCCCGTCCTGCCTCTGTACTTTCAGCAGGTGGTAACAGAAGTCAAACAGGTCGAAGCGACGCTGCTGGCCCAGCAGGACGATGATGGAGCAGCCAGCCCAGTTCAGGCCATCTCCAAAACACTGCCTGGGAGTGGGAGAGGAAGGAGCTGGAGTGAGAAGCAGGAGGCAGAGGGGGAAGGGACCCTCATCGTGGACCAGCAGTACAGCCAGTGAGCTGGCTCATCTCTGGGCCAATTCTCTTAATCTGTAGAATGGGTACAAGGGAAGCTGTGAGTGTGGACTCATTTGTTCCTGGGACTGTGGTTATATTATAAGCCCTGCTAGCCATAAAGAGGTATCAGTCTGTCGCCCCACTAATGTAAGAAAAATCAGCTTTGAAGAAGACAAATTTGCAAGAAAAAAAATCCAACCAGCCTTTGAGATTTATGTAGCCAGTTAGCATTCTGATGAAGCTCTGCCTTGGCTCTGGAAAGGAACCAGAGGAACACCTGTGAGGGGAAGGGTGGTTTCAAAGCAGGAGACCAGCTGGCCAGTGTAGGCGGAGAGGTCAGGGACTGGTGGTGGGGGAGGGACACACGATGGGGCATGAACAGATGCTGCTGGTGTGGGGGGCTGCCAGTCCTCTTGGGTCTGGTGAAGCTCAGCCTGCATGCCCCCAACTCTCAACAGCAACCTGGGCAATTTGGGAGGCCGTGGGGCATCTCCTGGCCGGATCGCTTGTCCTTGAACGCAGCGCAGCCCACGGGGAAGGTTGCCCAGCTTCCCCACTGCTGTTGCGGAAAGTGCAGCTGCTCTGGAAGCAGCCTTCCCATCCCACTCGCGGCACCAGTCTCTCGGGGAGGCCTCTCTGGCCCCCATGCGTGTTTCCTCCAGAGCTCCTGGCTCCTGGAGGGTAGGCCTTGTCTGCCCTCTTCACCACTCTGCTCTTGCTGTGTAGCTGGGTGAGTGACGGGAGAATGGGGCTCTGCTTCTGTCTTCTCTGAGAACAGGACTGGGTTCCTCTCAAAGGCACCCCTGCTTTTTAGGAGCAGAGGCCTCATGAGCAAGGTGGGGCCCACCTTCTGCCAGGGGAGCCTGTCTCTGTTCTACGACCCCTGGAGCTCTGCTGGAGGGTGGCGGTGAGGTCTTAATACCAAACCCTCGCCAGGGCTCCCCCCCGCCCCTTCCATTGGCCCAGCTTCTAGTCCCATGAAGACAGGCCCTGAGAGGTCCAAGGCCCCGATGTGCACACACTCCATGTCTGTCTTCAACCACTTGGAGCCTTTCCTGTGGGGTCCCCTTCTCCCCTCTAAGAGCTGAATCCTAAGCAGTGTTCCAGCTCAGCTGTTGTCTGTGAATTAAATTCCTATAATCCACTTGTCTTTCTTCATGGGCATCTGTTGTCCTTCCTGCCCTCACTGCCAAGGGACCTCATTCGATGCAGCTTATATCTATTTTCTAGTCTTCTCTTGGCCCTGTCAACCCCACACACCAGGAACTGTCTACTTCTGCTCTGCACAGATGCATGTCCAGCACCTAGAACACTGACCGAACATAAAGCACGTGCTCAACAAACCGTTGTTGGACAACCCCGCCCTGCCCTCCTTTCTGGCTGAGCTCTGGCTGCCCGATGGCTCTTCGGGTGGGGGACGAGCAGGTTGGGGGGCGACCCTGCCTTCCCTGGGGCTACTCACTCAGCTGTGAACTCGTTGGTCCCCACGGGGATGCAGTAGACGAACTGCATGGCACTCCACAGCCGGTGGAACTCCACGCACTCGTCGACGTGCATGACGCCGTTGGTGGGCGGGGGGCCCCGCCAGATGGGGTCCTGCAGGTAGCTCCGGATGCGGGTCAGGATGACCTCGAACATGGACAGACCGCAGCACAGCCGCTCCTTGGTCAGGAGGTCGCCCTCCCGAGCGATGGCGATTTGCTGGGAACGGGAGGGTACATAAAACATGCCAGTCACATCTCAGACCCCATTTTCTACCTCTCACCTGCTATTCCCAAACCCCAGCGCTGGCTGCATCTGTAATTCGTTCACCAGAACTGAGGTCTTGCCCAGAGCAGGGCACTAACTTTATAAACCTGAGTTCAATCGCAGGGGGAAGTCTTGGGGTACGTAAAATCGAGGAGCCATCGCTAGAGGAATAGTATAAAAAAATGTCAATCCACCCATATAATGAAATGCTAGGTAGCCTTTGAAAAGACTGAGATGATGCTACTACTAGTACTATTGCTACTACTGTACTGTTACTACTACTAGCACACACTCACTGTGTGTTTAATACACCAGGCCCTGTTCTATGCATTCGTTAAGTACTTACCTTATTCACTCCTTACATAAACCCCATGAAGAAGATGCCATTATTATCCCCATTTTATTGAAGAAGAAACTGAGGTTCAGAGAGGCAGTCAGTGAGTGGAAAAGTTGGGATTTGAATCCTAGTAGTCTAGATCTATGGATTAAATTGTTAAGTGAATAGAGCAAATTGCAGAAGAGGACATATACTACAATCCTATTAAAAGACATCAGTAACACCATCCCACAGACAGACACACAAAACTGTACGCATGTATGTGTGTGGGGGGGTGAGAGTGTAAAATATTCTAGAAGCATTAACATCAGTTGTGGGAACAGATGGGCCTGGAGAGGCAGGTGGGGTTTTCACTTTTTACTATAAATACTTCTGTACAGTTGAATGTGCTACAATAAGCATATGTTACTCTTAAAAATTTGTCGCTGATTTTACAGATTATTCCTCCTGTTAGAAGTTCTCTGACCACTGTTAACAATCTTTCTTAATAATTTAAACTGGCTTCTCATATGGCATCTGGTTACTACATCTCTAATAATCAGCCGGCTAGACTAGTACTTCAAAACACATTACCGTCTGCAGGAGCAGAAAATATCTAGGGGTAGAGGTCTCAAAGCCTTGTGCACAGATAATAGATATTAACATCTAAGGTCAAAGTACAATCTCCACATCTAGGGACAAAGCTTAAGAGGGCCGGCTTCTGAGACAGAGAGGTCCACAGGGCACTCCTGAGATCAGCTCCCCAGAGGGCGGCCCGCCCGAGAGCTCAGTGTACAGTGTGGCTGGGTGGAGTCTGCCTGCCTGCTCCCTGCATACTCCCCACACCCTACAGCCCCTAGAAAGAGGGCAGCCTCAATTAAATTAATCCATGAAGGGAAGTAGATCAGGAAACACCAATGCTGGAACCTGTTAGGAATGTGGGTCAGGAGTGCAGTTGTCATGACAGCTATAAACTGAAAGAAGTCTAGGACAAAAAACGTGAATTGGGGAAGAAGAGCTTGACAACCTGTGTTTCGAACACAAGAGGGAACCCTGATTCACGGTGACTCATCTTGATTCTGGTGGCAGAGAAAGATCGCTCTAGCGCAGAGAAGCCGCCACAGTTAGCTAGAAATGCTTCTTTTCAAAAACCCTGACCCCAGTGCTTGACTCTGTTCTCACCAGGCAACTCCCTGTGGTAGTATCTGGACCCTGACAGGGATCTCCACTTTAGAAAGAGGGTGCCTGGCACAGCAAAGATGATCAGCAAATAAAGAACCCACGTCTGTTCTCGAGTCATGAATATTCTCCTTCAGAAACTAATACAGAGAGTTCTGGCTTACTAGTTAATACAGAGAGTTCTGGCTTACTAGTTAATCTCCTGTGCATTTAGTTAGTCTGTATCAGTCCTCAGGGCCTGACAACTGTGGGAGGATCTAAAGAATTAGCAACAGGGTTTATAAACCTGCAGACAGATTTTGAACTCTAATGACCCCCCAACCAGAGCCAACCAAAGGGCCTTGACTGAAATGCTTAGGGGTTTTGTCCCTTTCCTGAAAAACTGTTTACCTTTATGGGTTTTCCTATGAGCTACAAGAGTAAAATCTGGAAAAAAAAATTGTAAAAATGTTATTAGAAACTAAAAATCTCCCATAAATCCCATCACCCACAGATGAGCTTTCTTAAAATACTTATGTATGATTTATTTGTGTTTATGTATGTGAGCGTGTATATGTATCTATTTTAACACAATTTGGGCCACACTATCTACATTGTTTTTTTCTCTTAAGATATTGGTACTAAAAAAAAAAAATTTCCTTTAGCATCTTCAGTAATATGGTTTTTTAATGGCTACATAAAATGGCCATTGACATACGTCATTTATTTAGTTCTCTATTCCTGTTGGTTATTTTAAATTGTTCACAAGTTTTCATCATTATAGACAACTCATAAGTAATTATCCTTAAATATTACACTTTTTGAGCTTATCTCTGGTTATCTTCTTAGGATAAAATCCTAGAAGTAGAACTCTTCAGTCAAAGAGTATAAGCAGTTTTAAAAGGCTTTTGCTACATAGTGACAAACTAGTCCCAAGAAAAGCTGAACCACTGTACACCTGTCTGTGTCAAGTTTGTTCCTTGTGCCTTTACCAGTACTTCATTATCATGAAGAAAAGTTCTTAGCCAACTTGCGAAACGAAGAGCTATATCCTTCTCTTTCACATTTCATTGATTACTGGTAAAGCGGAACACTTTTTCCCCTGTTTGTTGGCATTTATATTTCTTAGGCTGTGAATTTTCTTTCATGCCCTTTTTTCTTTCTTTTTGTTTTTAATTATTTATTTATTTATTTTTGGCTGCATTGGGTCTTCGTTGCTGCACGCGGGTTTTCTCTAGTTGTGGTGAGCGGGGGCTACTCTCCG
Source organism: Physeter macrocephalus (assembly GCF_002837175.3). Lineage (NCBI taxonomy): Eukaryota > Metazoa > Chordata > Mammalia > Artiodactyla > Physeteridae > Physeter > Physeter macrocephalus. The sequence goes on along the minus strand of NC_041221.1, from coordinate 151,357,295 downwards.
TTGCGGTGCGTGGGCTTCTCACTGTGGCGTCTTCTCTTGTTGCAGAGCACGGGCTCTAGGCACTCAGGCTTCAGTAGCTGTGGCATGCGGACTCAGTAGTTGTGGCTCTCGGGCTCTAGAGCGCAGGGTCAGTAGTTGCGGCACGCGTGCTTAGTTGCTCCATGGCATATGGGATCTTCCTGGACCGGGGCTCAAACCCATGTCCCCTGCACTGGCAGGCATATTCTTAACCACTGCACCACCAGGGAAGCCCTCTTTTTCCTTTTGATATGAGTGTCCTTCTAATCTGAAAAAGTGCACTAAAGATTGTTTGTTGCATATACCCTCAATCTGTGACTTGGTGTTTCATATATATATATATATATATATATATATATACACTATGTGTGTATGTGTGTGTTTAACATAAATTTTAGCCATTTCTGTTCCACTCAGTGGGGAATTTTTTTCTCTCTCTTTCTGCCATTCTTTTCTGAGTTAACAAGGGCTGTGAAATCTGTGGAAAAGCATCGGTGAAATCATGTGGAAACATATTTCTGCATGGAGTACTTTGATTACTTTTAGGATACTTTGGAGAAAAATATCTCCATACTCGCTCTTTCCTTTCTGTTTTTTAGAAGCTTTTTACTTATTTGTTTATCATAATAATTGTGAAAGGCAGCTCAGCTAAAAAGACAAAACAGCTATTCGCCCATTTTATAGATGGGAAAACAAAGACCAAGGTATTAAATGTCTAGCACTAGATTATGCAACAATTCAGGGGTAAAGCTGGAAAGAGGAGTCCTTCAACTCCCTGACAGAACATTCTATTCAAGATAGCACTGGGCAACAAACCAGGTCACCTCAATTTTTCCTAGAAACAAATACAAGCAATGCAATACAGTTAAACTCTCCCAACATTAAACATGTAGCAGAATTTCCCTGTCTCCGACCTAGAAGTTATGTGAGTTCCCTGAACCCCGGCAAGCTTGGAAGTTAATATTTAAAAAATGTTTCTTTGGTCTACAGGAGGACTAAGTTTTAGACTATTCCTTAAGGGCTGGGAGACTTAAAAAACTGGCATTTCCTCTCGGACAGAATGTCTAGGCTTTTGTTTGTTAAATACCAGCATTTGACAAATTGAGATTTCTATCAGTCCCAAGGAAACAGTGTTCATCAGAACAGGGAAGGAATTCACAGACTTCTAAGTGGAAACACATGCCGAAGCCTGGGTGTGAGAGGCCAGATTCTTGCAGGATGACACCAACACTAGAGCAGACACATTTATATGTCGCTGGCTTGGGGGATTTCTCCCTAGAAGGCAATCTTTAGAGGATCTCCTGTGTTCAGCCCCGGAAGGCCAAAAAAGAAAATGTGCATATTTCACAGTATCTACATTCTCTCTGTGGTGACTAAAGAACCCAAATGTCACTAAATGTTTTGTCACTGTTTTCAGTAGGAGGTGGGTGGACTGCAGGGGGTCTGGCCGGGGCTGCTTATCGGTGTGACACTTGGGCAGATGGGGCCCTGTCATGGGCTCCAACACTTGCCATGTTTTTCGAGAGAAGAGGCCGCCTTCCGCCCTCTGCGGAGGATGAGAATTTTTCTGATTCATGAGCTTTTGTGATAATAGGAGAGAGGACCTTAGGGATGCTAGTCCAAGAGCGGATCTGAATCCTAAACCTTTTAAACAGTCGGTTTTGGGTTTTGTCAAACAAAACAAGCCATACTGGCTTGTCTCGCTGCAATGCCCTGTTTTCTCTTCTTCCTGAATTCCTACCCTGATCCGTGCCCTGCCCCGCCACCAAATGCTTGATTCAACTTGAGTCCTGTTTTACTCATCTCCATGTACAGGTTCAGGTTTGTAAAAATGAGTTTTAATTACAGAATTAACACCTGAGTTCATTCACCTTCAAAAATATTAGAACATTACAGATAAAGCTGCCTTCTTTGATCTCCCCACCCATCTCTGTCCCTTTCATCTTTCTTCAGAGGTTGCCACCATTATGAACTGGGTGTTTTTCATTTCCTAGGAAAAGTTTTACTTAATATGGTTTTCTGATATGTGTTTAAAAAAATATAAATAGCATCATACTCCATGACGTGTAGTGCAACTTGCTTTATTCACCTAACCATGTGTTTATGGTCTGTCCACACTGATGCATCTAGATTTGATTTTTTTCTTTTCATTATTATGTAGCAGGTATTCATCATTTAAATGATTTTACCACATTTTATTTAGTCAACACTCTACTGATTGACATTTAGGCTGTTTCCAGTTTTTTGCTTTAACAAACAATGCCGTGGTAAACATCTTGTGTTCCTGTAAGAGTTTTTTTTAGCAAAGATACCTAGAGATGAACTGCCGGTTCACAGGGCGTGCGGTTCTAATTCTGAGAGATAACTCAGCAGAATTCTTAATACCTAACCTAATTCTTAATATTAAGATACCTAAGTATCTTAATAACAGATACTTGTCTGACTTCCTTCTTTCTTGGCAGGATAGATGATACAGGGTGCAGGCCTGAGAGTCAGCAAAACTCATTCCAGACCTGCCCTTGCCACTAACAGGCTGTGTGCTCTTAGACTTTCTGTTTCTCTCTCTGGGCCTCAGTTTCCCCACCTGTACAATGAGGAGGTTGGACCAAATGCTCTCTCTCCCTCTAAAGTTCCTTCTGGTTCTCCGAGTCCATGATAGGAGGATTGTACCTGAGGGGTCCCCAGCCTCTCTATCAGAGGGACCAGGTGAAGTGGCGCGTACTTGGCTTCCAGGCGTTTCATCCGGACCTCCAAACGCTCCCCCTCTGCAAAAGAAACAGTAGGCAGAAAATGAGATTCAGGGCACACCAGGGGAAATGGAGAAGGAAGAGCTCTCAGAGGACCTGGTGACGTATTTGTATTCCAATACTTGGATGGAGCGTGTAGAACTGTTTTCCCTGGTTCTGGCAAGTGTGATCAGGACTCACTACAAGGAAAATGTTCTACTGTCTGTGCCCAACAGTGGAATCATCTACCTCATGGGGTGGTGAGTTCCCCATCACTTGAAGGATTCAGACCAAGCTAAACAGCAACTTACTAGGGATGTTCTAGAAGGACCAAGGCCTGGAGCATCATTTCTGATTCTGTGACTACCCAATAGCTGTCCAAAGCTCTCACCTTCTCCATTTCTGACTGCACATCTGAGTTTATTGGGATTAAGTGAGCATGAGGTGCAAATTCAAACTGGCCATTGAGCTGCTGTCAGTGGTTCCTTACCTTTGATGTACACTCTAGGCAAGATGTTTTGGAAGGGTGCAGCATGGAGCAAATCACAGACTTCCTCCTGAGACTGAAAATAGAGAAGGAGGGAAAGAAAGAGAAAACCATTTTTATTTTAAACCAGGAAGAATTTTCATTACTAAAAGCTTGAACACTGGAGTCAGCCAGACCTGGGTTCAAATCCTAACACTTCTACTTAACTAGCTGTGGGATCTTAAGCACGTTGCTTAACCTCTCTGAGCCTATTCATTTATCTGCAAAATGAGGATGAGAACAGTACCTATTTTAATGGGTTACTGTGAGGATGAAGTGAGAGAACATAGAGCCTCATAGCACAGACTCTGGACATAATGAGTGTGCATTACAATCTTAGAAGGAATTTGTTGAAAGAATTCAAAGTGGCAGTGGGGTCAAAGAGAGATGATGGGCCCAGACTATGTTCATCTGGTTGGCTGTGAGGCCTATGGGCTCAAAGCAGGTAGCTAGACCAATCCTCCAATCCAGTAATGCAGGATGCCTCTGTGTGAAGGCCTGGGTCTGATTGCTTTTCTCCACCCCAGACTCCAACTGGTGAGAGAAGAGGGACTAGGACCCAGACAGGTTTTGATGGGGACTCTTTATGTGTAAAAGTAAGCTAAAAGCAAACGTGTACTGCAAAGGTTGGAGGGGAAAGTTTGGGGGAGGGCAGGCTTGGAAGATATGGTCAAATGGGCTTACTGTCCCGGGACCAGCTGATGATCACTGGATTTCAGTGACGGGGAAGGGGACCTACACGAGCCACCCTCCATGGGCCTTGGTTTCTATTCTTTAAACTGTGGGGATCTGGATTAGGTAAGATCTAGCCTTCATTCAACTCTGATACTCTTGGATTCTAAAGAAACTTGAGAAAATCAGGATTGTGAGGGCCCTTGGCTTTCTTAACCAGGCATGGGTAGAACATGGCCATCCTGGAAATCTAGCAGGCCAGCTGCTCCAGAAAGAAACCCCTAAACTCCCTCAGTCTTTGAAGTGAGGATGACAGAAGGAGGACAACTGAACTCTCCAGAGAGACCTGCTTGATCTGACTGTAATTCTCAGTTTCTTAGCCAGAGGGGAAATTTCCTGATTTTCTTAATTAATCTGTTCCTCCCCAAACCAGTAAATCAAGTAACTTGGTCTTTACTGCTATGTCTAAGCTTAGATCCTTTGATTCAGCATATAATCTGAAAACTTGCCTATTGATTATTCAGGCTACTCTTCATTCATTAATATGGTGAATTATATGGACTGATTTTTTTTTTTTTACATTTTTAAAATTTATTTTTGGCCGCATTGGGTCTTCACTGCTGCACGTGGGCTTTCTCTAGGTGCAGCGAGCGGGGGCTTACTCTTCATTGCGGTGCGCAGGATTCTCAATGCCGTGGCTTCTCTTGTTGTGCAGCACAGGCTCTAGGTACGCGGGCTTCAGTAGTTGTGGTGTGCTGGCTCAGTAGTTGTGGAACACAGGCTTAGTTGCTCCGCGGCATGTGGGATCTTCCCGGACCAGGGCTCGAACCTGTGTCCCCTGCATTGGCAGGTGGATTCTTAATCACTGAGCCACCAGGGAAGTCCCTATATGGATTGATTTTTGAATGATGAACCAGCCTTGCATTCTTGGGGTAAACTTCACTTGGTTGTGATGCATTATCCTTCTTATGTATTGGTGGATTTTATTTGCTAATATTTTGTTGGGGATTTTTACTCTATATCCATTAGAGACATTGATTTGGAGTTTTTCAAGTGTCGTTGGTGTTGGTATTAGGGTAATGCCAACCTCATAAGTTGGAAAGAGTTCTCCTCTTTTCTATTTTCTGGAATTGTTATTATTTCTTCCTTAAATTTTTGGTAGAATTCACAAGTGAAACCAGCTGTATCTGGAGTTTTCTTTGTTGGAAGTCTTTTTTTTTTTTTTTAACTAGGTATACAATTTCTTTAGCACATAGAGTACTGTTCAGGTTATCAATTTTTTTAAAGTGAGTTTGGGGGTTTCCTGTGACTCAAAGACTTGATTCCTTTCATCTAAGTTTAATTTATGGGCATAGGGCTGCTTGTAGTATGCCTTTATTATCCTTGTGATGTCTGTGAGATCCATAGTGATATCCCTATTTCATACCTGATACTGGTAATCTGTGTCTTCTCTTTTTTTTTCTTGGTCTGGCTAGAGGTTTATCAATTTTATTGATTTTTTTCCCCCAAAGAATCAGCTTTTAGTTTCATTTATATTTCCCTGTAGTGTTTCTGCTTTCAATGTTGCTGATATCTGTTCTTATCTTTATTATGTCCATTCTTCTGATTGCTTTGGGTTTAATTTGCTTTTCTTTCTCCAGTTTTTTATGGTGGAAGCCTAGATTACTGATTGAACAGCTTACTCTTTCTTAATATACTGTAACATTTAGGCTATTCTTCGATACCTCTAGTAATCAAGAGCTCAGTACTTCTGGAGGCAGCCCAACCCATTTTTGAACAATTCTAATGGTTAGAAAGTTTTAAACCAAGGCAGCCTCCCAGTAGTTTCCATTCAAGATCCTTGTTCAGCTCTCTAGAGTATTACTGAATGTGTTTTTCTAGCCAGATTCTTCAGCTACCCTTCCATCTTTCTCCTCCTTTCAGGGCCGAGCAACTTACTAGAGCTTTCTACCTCTCTCTCCATTTCCCAGTCTTCACTTGCCTTCACAGCAAACAAAAATGTCATGCCCAGCTATAACACACCATGGCAATGGCTCTGGCAAAGATTACTGAAGGCTGCTCTGTCACCAAGTTCAATGGATACCTTTCAGTCCTCATACTATGGCATCTCTAATGTATTAGGCACTGTCTTCCCTCAGTTACTATGACAATGAGTTCTGTGGTTTCCATTATTTTGATTTCTCCTTTTTAGATTCTTTGGCAGGTTTGGCTTCTAACCACCCTTTAAATGTTGGTTTTCTCCAAGGTCCCTCTTTCTTATTTTCTCCTCACTTCATTTTACCTACTTTGTCTCACCTACTCCCATGTCTACAAGCACTGCCTTTGATTCACCAGCTCTCTATTTCCAGCCAGGCTTCTCTTTCAAGCTCCAGACTTGGATATCTACCTCCTTACTGGATATTTCCACTGGCTATTCCACAGCTCCACATTTCTAAAGCTGACCTTCTTCTCCCCTTCTTATCTGAGGTTCCTTTGCTCCCAGAATGGCACAATAATCTCCTCACCTGCCCAAGTCTAAAACCCGGGGTTCATTTTTCATCTCTCCTCCTCACGTCCCATGACCAGTAAGTCCTCATGTCTTGGATTCTCTCCACATTTCTCCACATTGACCACAACACTATGAGCTCCTTAAGGGTAGGGATGCCGCCTCTATTTTTACCTTTTATCCCCAGTGCCTAGGACATAAAAGTCTCTCAATAATTATTTATTAATGAATAAATATTTGTTATCTCATGTTTCTTAGATGAATAAATGAATTTTTTTATCCACATGACTATCCTCCATATATGAGAACACTATTACATCCATTCATCCAACAAACATTTATTGAGGACCATGCATTGTTCTAGGCTTTGCAGATAGGATGTTGAATGAGATCTCTGTACTCACGTAAATTACATTGTAGTTGAGAGAGACTAAAAACAAGTAAACAAACCAGAAAATTTCAGATAGTGGTAAGACACAATAGGGTACCAGGCTAGAGAGTGACTGAGAGAGGGAAAGGGACTACTCCAGAGAGGATGGTTAGGGGAAACCTTTTGGAGGGGGTAGATATTTAAGTAGAGAACGGAATAAAGAAGGAGCCAGCCATGTAGATATGAGGTAAGCGCAATGGCGCTGGGGCAGAGAGTAAGCTGGAGTATAGTGACGCAGGTAGTCATAGTACAGTCTTAGTTCCTAACAGAAGGGAGGGACCAGATCATGCGAGGTCTCAGTATGGTATGAAGTCTGGAATTTAAGTGCAATGAGGAATTACACAAGTATTCCAAGCAGAGAATTGGTACACATAGCCCTACTGCCAAGTTTTCTTATCTTTCTTGTTTACTTTTTTTCCAAAAATTTCAGTTGCTCCTAGAAATGTCTTCTTACTAGGAAAGTTGCCCCCTTGCATGAATATCAACTTTCTATTTTGTTAATGTGAATAAAACTGACCTTAGAAGCCACCTTAGGGGATGGAGAAAGGGCAAGAAGGTTCTGGGCCCTCTACAACGAGACCAATGTTGTTGCTTTATTCATTTTACATGATGAGCTTCCACTTCAGATTTCCTTGGGGGAGACAGGAGTGTTCCATTTAGCCCCCCTCTGCACCCTGCGCCTCCCCGCTCGGGTTTGCAACCTGTAGGACCAGAGGTTCTTTAGGGGTGCTTCCTGTTGGCATGCTTCCTGTGTATTCTCTACCTTGTAATACCATTTGTTACTGAAGGTGAAGAAAGAGAAGGATGTGGCTTCCTCATAGAGGTGGGAAAGCATTTGCCTGGAAGGCCCCCAAGGATGAGCTATGTGGCCATTTGCATGACGAGGTGGCTACATGCCCTGCAACGCCTTTTGTGGAAGGTGTTTGTTTGGCATTCATGAGCTGAGGCCATTGCAACTGATAAAAATGTCCAGTTCAGAGCACACAAAAGCCTATGTCAGGGATCTGAACAGACTTCTCTGTGGGCGCTTAGGCTAATGCACACTACCTTCTCATCCAATCTTTATCCTAAAGGATGGCACTTGGCCTTCCACTCTGCTAGGAGCCCACCCGGCCCCTAGCCTGTGAAGGCCACCTAGAGTGGGTTTCTTCCCCACTCCCTGCCAGCTCTTTCTGCTCCAGCCACGACAGCTTTCTGTTACTTGAATTCACCGTCTGCATATTCATCACTGAATTTCTGCCTTCTCTCTGGAATGCTCCCTAACCTATCTCTCCCACACCCCTCCTTTGCTTAGTAAATTCCCACTTTAAAAAAAAAATTAATTACTTTATTTTTGGTTGCATTGGGTCTTTGTTGCTGCACGCAGGCTTTTCTCTAGTTGTGCAGAGCGGGGGCTACTCTTTATTGTGGTGTGCAGTCTTCTCATTGCAGTGGCTTCTCTTGTTGTGGAGCACAGGCTTTAGGCGCACAGGCTTCAGGAGTTGTGGCACGCGGGCTTCAGTAGTTGTGGCGTGCTGGCTCAGTAGTTGTGGCGCACGGGCTTAGTTGCTCCATGGCATGTGGGATCTTCCCGGACCAGGGCTTGAACCCATGTGCCCTGCATTGGCAGGTGGATTCTTAACCACTGCACCACCAGGGAAGTCCTCCCACTCTTCTTTCAGATCTCAATTCAAGCATCATTCCTTCCCAGGAGACTTCCTGGACCACTGCAATACCTCCCTGTCCATGCGGTTCCTTTGTTATATGTCCTCAAAGAACCAAGCTCTTTTCCTTTCGGCATCTGAACTCAATTTGTATTATACATGCCCACAGGTGACTATTTGATTAATATCTACCTCTCCCTACTGGAATGTAACCTTCAGGAAGGTAGGGACAATGATTATTTTTGACCATATTTTACTCCCAAGAGTAAGCACAGTGCCTGGCAGATAGCAAATGCTCAATAAGTATGTGGAATAAAAGTTGAAAGTCTGTGGCACATAAGGGAATTGAGACTTAGGACAGAATCCTTCCTATTTTGGGTTTTCTTATGTAGGCATAGATGTTTCCCCTTATCACTAAAGAAAGTATTTTCTCTTCAGTGTACTGATTACCCTGTATGAACACTATGTGAAGTATTTCTAGTAAATGCCCCATAGAGCTGGATTTTCAGGTGTTTTTTAATTTTCGATTCCTCTCTCTCTCTCCCTTCCTGTTTTTTCCTACTTGTATGTATTTACTACATTTTCTACATTAAATATATATTACTTCAAAAAATTAATCTGGGAAAAAAATCTGAAAGTAATTCTTCTTAACTTTAAAATAAGGAGCTTTTGGGGTCTTGATGCTGGAATCAGAAGGAAGGAAACAAAATCCTTGGTCATGACACTTGGTCCAGCAAGGAACAATATTTGCATAGGATTAATAACATGAAAAATACTTTTGTCTTTTTTCTCTTTTTTTTTAGGCTACACTTAAGGAACAAATCACAGATGCAGAACAAAATACAAATGTTACAAAAAATACAGCTGTGCCAGTATAAAAGTAAAAGGGTAGCTGACAGGAGGTAGGAGGTAAAAGCCTAGGAGTGGAGACTAGGACTGTTAATTTCGAGTCAAAATACTAAATAATGTTACTGAAAGAAGCAACAGAGGGGTAAATATATTATCTCTGATTACAAGGGAAAACAACAGAAGTAATAAAATGTAACAATCAAATACTGAGAGGAAACAGATGTAAATGAGCTAAAGTCTTATCTTTCCAACTAGGGAGAAAATAAGTATTGTTTAAAGTTGCTCATGAAGAAATAGAGGTTAGCCTCATATTACTAAGCGTTATGGAGATAACAAATAGAAGAACAAGAAACAGAAAGGATTAAAGCAGGTTGCCTTGGGGATTGAGATGCAGGTGGGGAGAGGTGCAGCGGAGCCAAGAATGATCTTTTTCACCATAAGCTCATCTGTACTATTTGATTTATCGTGTGCAATTAAGAACAGTTTAAATGAAACAAAATGAAGAGGCTGGATTAAATGGTCTGTAAGGGGCCCTCCCCTAGCCTCTGTGCCAGGTGCTTTGTACCCATTGCCTCCTTTACACCTCTGAGCATTCTGTGACATAGGTCTTACAATTCCCATCCTACCTGTGAGGACGCTGAGACTCGGGGAGATGGAGTGTCCCAACCAGGTCCACACAGTGATAAGGAAGCAGCAGGGCTGACACCGAGACCCAGGGCCACCTCACTTCCACACCCACTGCTTTCCCATAGTCGCCTATGCAGCCAAAGCCTTGGGAAGCTTGAAATATACCTCCCGTCCCCCTTATACATACACTTTATGAAAAACACATTCACTTATTAAAAATAGACACAGGAGGAAATTACTTTAAAATCTCACTACATGCGAAACGTTTTAGCCTCACTTCTATCTGATAGGATCACATCATTTTTTGCTTTATTTACTAGGCTTTTGGTCCTATCAACTAACATTCTTTAAACTTAAAAACTGTGACATACATACGCAGTTTGAAGAAGAATGAAAAGAGTCTTGTGCCACCAGTCTTATAGCTGAAAAACAGGCAATTACTGAAACCTCTGCTCCCCAAACTCCAGAGGTAATTTCTATCCTGAATTTGTGTAGACAATTTCTTCACAGGCAACTAATTTTTGAAGTTCTGCTGGTGTGATTCCAAGGTAAATAACCAGACCGCTCATGTGGTCAACGTATCCCTATAAATTCCTTCTTCCTCAGCCCTCCCAAACCACATCATTCTTGTCCATCCTGCAAAGCCCCATTCGAGATTCACCTTCTAGGACTCTTCCAAGACCCTTCAGTCTACAGTAGTTTTCTTTTAAAAAACTGATCAGAGGCCTTATTCGTTCAGGTCCGTCACCAAGCCGGTTGAGCTTTCTAATCCAGCCCCAGCCCAGGGTGCTTCTGAAGAAGAATCAGAGCAGTGTCTCATAGCCCATGCAAACACTGATCAAGTCTTTTCGGAGGGACTAGCCGTACTCAGGACCTGCATTTTATCTGCTATGAAAGGCCAATAAGAGGAATATAGAGAACATGGGTATAATACTATCTAGAGACCAAACAAGGACGTCCCAAATTCTCAACACTTTCATTCTAACTAGGATATAGCCTGAGCAGAAATTAAGCCATTCATTCATTCATTTATTCATTCAGCAAACAGTACTCATCTGTTATACCAAGTCTCTCTGCAAGGTGCTGGAGATACAGCAGTAAGTGAGGCAGACCTAGTGCATGGTCCTTACCAAGATGAGGAGGAAAACAGGTAAAATGGGTAGTTCTAGTTAAGTGCTACAATTGGGGTACTACAGGAATATATAATAGGGGTAATCAATCCAGACTTCTGGGGAGAATGATAGGAAAGACTTTCTGGAGAAGGAAATGCTAAGCTGAGACCTGAATAAGGGTTAAGTGTTGGACAGGTGAGGGTGAACGGCACCTGTGAAAGGTCCCAAAGCAAGAGGGACCACAGTGGGTGAGGGGTTGACAGCTGAATAAGACTGAAGCTTTCAGTGCTGGGGGAAGGTGCCATGAGGTGAGGAAGGAGGGCTGAGCGGGAGGCACAGCAGGAAGGATATTGTAAGCCTTGCTGAGGTGTTTGGACGCTATCCTGATGGTTTTTTTTTTTTTTGCGGTACGTGGGCTTCTCACTGTTGTGGCCTCTCCCGTTGCGGAGCGCAGGCTCCGGACGCGCAGGCTCAGCGGCCATGGCTCACGGGCCCAGCCGCTCCGCGGCATGTGGGATCCTCCCGGACTGGGGCACGAACCCGCGTCCCCTGCATCGGCAGGCGGACTCTCAACCACTGCGCCACCAGGGAAGCCCTATCCTGATGGTTTTAATCAGGGAAGTGGCATGATCACATCTGCAGTTTCACCTTTTGGCTACAAGAGAGAAAGCACTGGGGGAGGGCAAAAGGGGTGTTGGAATAGGCCAAGCAAGAGATCGCAGGGCCTGGAGCAGTGGCAAAGGAGACAGAGAGCTGGGAGCAGATATCAAAGACCCAACTACAGACTGGATATGACAGCAGAGAGAGGGAAAGGACACCCATGCTGAGCTGTTCACAGGGTCAGAAGACACAGTGAGCTTGCAGGCAGGAGGAAGCTAAGATCAGACCCTGGCCAGGTGAATTTCTGTGGACATTCAAGAGAAGATGTCTAAAAGGCAACGAGACATAAGGCCTAGGGCCCCCCAGGGTCCACAGAGTGGATCTGAACTTGGGAATCATCAGCACGAGGATGGAAACTGACTCCAGGAAAAAGGAATACACAAGTGCAAGGGGAGATGTGAGTCGGTGCTTCTCCAGGTGACCAGACCTTTCCAGATATTACAATTCCTCTGACTCTATGAGACCAAAGAAAGACAAGGTGCAAAGTGGTACTTGAGATGAAGGGGAGACTGATGAATTCTGGGCACGTCCGTGTCTACCCATACACACCTGAACGGGGGTGGCAGGCCACCTTTCCAGCCAGGTGTGAGGCAGATTGCTAGCCCAGCGCACTTGGTGTTCCCCCTTCCTTCCTTCCCTCAGTTCACCAAACATCCACTGAGTGTTTTTACTGTTTTCTGTCTGGAGTGGGGCCTGGATGCTGCAGGAAACATGATGACAGGTAAGACTGGAAAAACTAGATTTTAATGAAGTTTATAATCTAGCAGGGGAAGAAGGTTAAAGATACCTTGACTGGGAAATAAACAGATTCACTAGGTGCAAAAGAAGTCTGCAAGCAAGGGCTCTAGAGACTCGGAGGAGGGAGAAAGAACACCAGGTGTCTGGCAGAGAACAGGCATTTGATAAAGTGCGTGCTGAACACGAGAACTGGGGGGAATGAGGTACTGATGGCCCTGAGATGGGCCTGGGAGGATGGGCAGGAAAGGTGCAGTCACAGACAGAGGGAAGATAAGATCGGAGATGAGATGGCTGGTGTGGAGAGAGCAGGAAATCATTTGCTCAGCGGGCGAGTAACGGAGGGGTGGGCTGACGGGGCTGCAGGCAGTCAGACCCCTGAGTTTTAGGCGACTTCCACGGAAGGTGAGTCAAAGCCTCCTTGCTGGGCTGTGGGAGGAGGAGGGAGGGGTCTCTGGTAACCGCATTTCACACAAAGGCTCTGGGAAGTAGGGACCTAGCCCCAGCATTTTGGGGGTGTAGAAACTAAGGCTCAGGGATTCAGTCATTTCCCCAGAGGCTCAGAGCTGTCAAGCACAGAGGTAAGACCTGAATCCAGGATTTCTGAGTCCAAAGATATACCCTTTCCAGGAGAGTACCTGGGAATCAACCTGCAATTGGGGTGAGGGAGCCTGATGTAACACACCCTGGCCTTCCCCTCTGCCTCTTGATGCCTTTTTGGTCTTATTCTGTGTCATTGTCCCTAGACTCAGCAAAACAATTTAAGTATAAGGCACTGCATATTCTTTTGGATATAGGCAGGGTATACGGTAATACTTATCTAATAAAGAAACGTGTGATAAGCTGTAGCTGAGACATCTTAGAATTCTCTTGCTGATCTAGGTCTGGCCTGAACTGCACTGGGGCTAGGACAATCATCTTTTCTAAAACCAACCTTACCCTGCTCTTTCATTCTGCTCTGCTGAATGGACATAGGTCTTTCTTGAGAGGGACAAAAGCACGAAGACTTCCGTGTGCCTGTACCAAGTCTCAAGTTGGAAATGCTGATTTTAAAACTCTAAGTGACCAGTTAGAACCTGCTGGGTGGAAGATGTCCTCATCATCTGAGTTCCCCTTACTCATCATGAAGCCCAGCGGACCGTGCCACCCAGAACACCTCTTCAGAACCACTGGACTGCACACCCCAAATGCTGGGTGTTGGGAGGGAGAGGCTAGGCCTGCAATACGGCCAATGCAACAGCAAAGGCCCCAGGGAACTATGTTCATTGCAAATCACTGGAATGTGAAATTAGCAAATTCATGGACTGGGAAAAAAATGGAATTAAGTCTGAGTTTTAATTGGAACAAAGACCCACAGTCTTCCTTCCATCTTACTGCCCTGAAACGGAAACAGCTGACTGATTAATAATACCTCGCTAGCGTCCTATGTCTTGCCCTATTGCCTTGCTATATGGACTGTACATCTGACCAAGAGGAAGTGGGTACTTCAGTTGCCTCCCAGATACCAAAGTAGGACAAACTCCAGTGCTAGAATGTCAGGACAATGGATCAGTCTCCAGGGGTCTCGGACCACTCTTTTTTTGGGAAGATAAGGATTTGTTTACTTTTTTTGGGTGGTGGGGGGGATCTCTAGCAGAGATGACAAAAAAGTATCACCCAGGGCTGCTGTGAATGGTTTATGCAGATAGTGTATTGTTCAAGGGTATCTCATCCTAGGGGGTGCCAAACATATCGTAGACATCAGAGATCGATTGTTTATAATGATTTTCCAGCAGATGTATTTTGTTCCATAAAAACATCAATATACTATGAAAATAATTCAAAAGAAGGAGGTGGAAGATCTTGAGAAAGGATATCTCTTCATGATTTGCCTGAAGGCAACATATGTGCTAGTGATGGTCCCGGGGTCATCTCAGGTACCAACCATGACTGAGAGGCAGTGGCTACTTCTGGAGAGGATTCTGACATCATACTTGGGCTCAGCAGGAAGGATTATTAATATCTGCCTTGGGTATAATAGGGGCAATGGCACTCAAGCTACAAATTTGTTATCCCTGACTTCTAAGATCCATCAACAACAACATTTTAATCACTTTACATGTGTTATTTGACTTTTATTTTATTTGACATTTGTCATTTTCTTCTGCAAATGCACCCAATACTTAATTCAGCCTCTAGGAAAAGATTATCCTTTGCAAAACTATTAATTTAGTGGACATAGCTTTTTTTTCCCAGATATACTGAGATCATTGACATATAATATTGTGTAAGTTTAAAGTGTATGACGTGATGATTGATACCCGTATATACTGCTAAATGACTGCAGCGATAGGTTAGTTGATACATTCTTCACCTCACACAGCTGCCATCTTTGTTCTTATTGTTGTGGTGAGAACATTTAAGATTTACTCTCTTAGCATCTTTCAAGTATACAATACAGTGCCGTTGAATACAGTCACTGTGCAATCTGTTAGATATATTTTTTAAACTGTCACTCTAGTCCCTTTCTTTCTGGCTATATTTGAAAAAATAGAAGATGCAGATACATTTTTGTTTGTAAAAGGAAAAATATATAACCCCATCATCCAGGGGTCATCACTGATAACCTTTTGGGGTTTATCCTGCCAGGTTTTTCCATGCATAAAACATTTAAGCATATATTTTAAGTAAGAATGGAATATAAAATATTATTCTTCTGTAATCTATTTCTATCACTTAGTGTACACTATCAACATCTCACCAAGCACAGTACAGAGTTTCTACTTCAGTGTTTTCCTTTGGTTTGTTTTTGTTTTTGCCTGGAGGTCTTTTAGTTCCCCCACACCCTTTCCTGAGTGATCTTCCTACTCCTCAAAACTATTTGATGGACTTCCCTGGTGGCGCAGTGGTTAAGAATCCGCCTGCTAGTGCAGGGGACACGGGTTCGAGTCCTGGTCTGGGAAGATCCCACATGCCACGGAGCAACTAAGCCCATGCATGTGCCACAACTACTGAGCCTGCGCTCTAGCGCCCGCGAGCCACAACCACTGAGCCCGTGTGCCATAACTACTGAAGCCCGCGCGCCTAGAGCCCGTGCTCCGCAACAAGAGAAGCCACCGCAATGAGAAGACTGTGCACCACGATGAAGAGTAGCTTCCCGCTCACCACAACTAGAGAAAGCCCGCGTGCAGCAACGAAGACCCAATGCAGCCAAAAATAAATAAAAAAAATAAATAAAAATTAAGAAAAACACAACTATTTGATAAATGAATACCACCAATGAACTGGCTTGCACAGCATTATCTTTCTCCCAGTCTCAGCAGACTTTGTATTTTCGCGGGGCTTCTAAAGATCAGATAATATTTCAAATCAACAAATTAAGTCTCTAATAGAATTTCATATACTGTGATAGGAAGCAGAAGAGATGCTTTTGTTTTGGGGGTGCTCTTGGTGCCCCTTGAATTATAATGCCAAGGGGGTAAATGTGAGCAAGCAATAGGGTAGAAGCCAAGGATAGTAAGATTCAGCCTTGGTCCTGGTGCAGATCTTCAGGGTACCTCAGATTCATTATCTCTAGCCTGACCTTCGAAGTCGGCCGCGTGTTTGATGTGGTTGGAGCGTGCAGCCAGGGAGAGAGTGCTAATAAAAGATGGAGTCGGAGGAGAAGGTACAGGTGAATAATCTGGGCCTCACAGGCCAAAGTTGGGAGTTAGAATTTTAAGTACAGTGACAGCAGAAATTAACAAAACATTATACATCAACTATACTTGAATGAAATAAATTAAAAGAAAAGACTTTTAAGTACAATGAGAAGCCACCTGTCAGTTTTAAGCTGGAGAGTTGCATGATCTGATTTACAATGGTATGAAGGTCCTTTTTGCTGCTACATGGGCAAATCAGCTGTCTTTTATTCCCTAATGCTTTACCTGCTAGTAAATTCCACCCAGAGCAAGAATGGAAAGGCAGTGACCCTCAAAGAAGCTGGGTGGAAACATGTCTCTTAAGTTGAGCACAGGTCTTTTCTCTCAAAGACCTAGAAGCAGAGGGAAAGTCTCCCTACCACGGGCCCCCGGGAGGAGGGCAGCCAACAGTGGTGTCCCACGTGCTCTCCCAGCGGTGCTCACAAACCCGAGTGGCCTCCTTCTAATTTGGGCCGGCCAGCTTCCCCAGCTTTGGCTTTCTATGATCCTGAACTGCTATTTCCTGCTCACAAATCAAACAGATGGGAGAGTCGTGGCTGAGTTCAGCACTAGCAGATGCCTCTATAAATTAAAAAAATGAGGTCAGAAGTAGCTCTGGGGCATATGTTACCATGAGTAAATCCCACCAACTAGCGCAAGTAGCTGGAAAAAAAACAAAAGCCCTCATAACTTTTCTTCCTCTTTATACATCATGTGACCCTTTTTCGTCTTAACTTCTCAGATTCCACGATTCAGTTTCCTTCACACACCCCTCAAGTTTGTGTTGTGAAAAATGTTAGACATACAAAATATTTGAAAGAACAATGAACATCCTTATACTCTTGATGCAGAGTCCCAATGAACATTTTGCCATATCTGCTTTGACTCTCTCTGATTTACTGAATCATCTGAAAGTAAGTTGAAGCCATTGCATCACTCAGCCTTAAATACTTCAGCATGCAATTCCTGAAAACAAGGACATCCTCCTACGTAACCTCAATATTATGATCACCTATATTAAAAAGTTCTTGATATCATATAACATACTAACATTTCCTGGTTGCTCTTAAGCTGTTTCTTTTATAGCCTTTTTTGGGGGATCTAGGATCCAACCATGATGAGTTTTCTAAAGACGAAGCAATTTCTCTACCAAAAAGTATTCCAGTGATTCCCTTGTTTGGGAACTGCTGTGTGCTCCTGCTTCAGTACAGGGTCCTCCCTGGGAGGAGCTAATGAGTGACAATTGCTACACTTACCAAGTGCCATTTACTATTACTATTGCTTAGGACAACCCCTAACATATTACGATTCTGAGAGTAGTAGTCGTTAGATGATTAGTAAGAGCTAAAATTGCTCTCTGTCAACAGAGCAAGTAAAAATGAAGAGATTTTTGAAGTCAGGATGCAAAAATACTGTATTGTAAGGGACCCACATAAAAATTCAAGGGATGAGTATTTTATTTTTGTATTGCTTTCAGTCTTAAAATTTTCCTTTTCTATCTTACTTAATTTAAAACTGATGAACTATTAGAGATTTCCATGAAATACCACAAAACTTCATGTTCCCAACTCACTCACTCTAGGGGGCTAACTGGGCATTTGACTTCTCTTGGTTAACAGATAACCATAAAGATCCAGGATACATATTTTAAAAAAACAGGGTCGGTGTGATCCTACGCGTGTCAGATTCCTGTAGAACAGCATTAGACTACCTTTAGGCTCTGTTTCTGGGTGAATGACTACATACCAGTTTTAGCTGATTTCCTAAGGGGAATCATCAAACCATTCTCAAAACAGTATTTTCTTAAATAACATTCTGAGTCTTGAGGCAACAAAGACAATAACACTAACACTTCTTTTTTTTTTTTCTTGTCTTTGTCAAGTGAGCATGGAGAAATGAGCTGGAAAACTAGAGGTGGGGCACCCCACAGGAATCCCCACCCTGGCTTTCCTGCAGGAAGGGGGTTGGGGGGGACAGGGCCTGACCAGAGAGCCCAGCAGTCTAAACATTCCCTTATATGGATGCACATAGATGTCAGTGTCAGTGTTTCCTGCGTACTGATGTTAAGCCCCAAGGATACAGGGCGTGTGGAACAGCCATGAAATGAGGTTTCCCACATCCACCACGACCCTCCTTTGCACAGAAAGTACGAGCTGCAGCTTCCAGCCCCTCAGTGGGGACTCCAAGTGCAGGTGGAAAGTTCACTTGAGGCATGCGTCATCCGTTCCTGCTCCACGGGCCCCTCACTTCCAGGAGCTCTCTGTAGCCCTGGCTGAATAAATCAGGAATTTAATTTCATCTGGTTCCGTGTGTGTGTGTGTGTGTGTGTGTGTGTGTGTGTGTGTGGTCTTTCCCCACCGATCTGTGCCTCACTTGAATAACGCTATATATTACTTATTATGTCTGACGTCCACCCCCCGAATTGTCAAGGGGAAAATGAATTATTATCCTGGATCAGAATCATGTCTGGTCAACTAGGAAAGATCTACAGCCAAGAAACTGACCTCGAAAGTAGCTTTTCCTTCCCTCAAATGCATGTCAATGTTATCCAAGGTTGGCATTTTCCAAAGGGTGGGAAATGCGGGTACAGTGCAATGGAATTTCATAATAGTGAGTCAGAGCGAGAACATTTTTTCCTTTTCAGTTTCCTATTAATCTTTCTCACAAATTTAATGAGAAAGTCTCCACTTGGAACCAGCATGTCTTACTACTTCTGTAACATTTTCTGATCTCTGTTTTTAACAGAGAGAGAGAGAGAGTGCAGGCCTCAAGCTCAGGGCCTAGGCACACAGCAACTAGAATTATATTATCCTGTTTTGTTTTGATGGAATTTATTATTCTGGTTGCTTTCTAATGACAGCAGGAGAATATTTTGTTTCAAATGGAAGTGATATGAAGTTTCCTTTTAAAATAAGTTTAAGGTTAAAAGTTACTTTAAATACAAATAGGACCAGTGGTCTGCAGATATGGCAAGAATTGTGACGACAACACGTGAATGACTAAGCTTTGGCAATACTAGTTAAGAAGACACCTTCTAGAACAGGGGCTCTCCACCCTGGCTGCACATTACAATCAAGTGTGGAGCTTTTAGGCATATTAGCCAGGGCCCCACTGGCGAAAATTTTGTTTTCCTTGGAGTGGGATGGGGCTCAGACATCAGGATATTTTAGGAGTTTGAGTGATTTTAATAAGGCCATTACACTACCTCCTGGGTGTTTGAAGATCTGTAACACTCAGTAGAGCAAACTGTACCAAACGACCCCCGAACACTCAGCTTCTAGGCATTCTATCCACTGGGGTCTCGTCATGGAAAAGTCATCAGTACAGAAGTGAGTAACCAAGGCTCTGATTTTGTGGCAACTACCGGCAAGGTTAATGACATCAGCAGTGCACATTCCAAGGACAGAGGTGGCTTTGGACGAAGGTGACTGACCGCCTCTGTCGCCCAATGAATGGCGGTATCTTGAAGATTTTAGAGGACCAACAGGCATGTCTCTACTCATCATCTAGGGCGGAGATGACAAGTTCCTGCCCCCATTCATTGAGACTATAATTAATGAGCTCTGTATTTGGGGCTGAGGATGCAAAAAGGACCCTCACCTGGGAAATCTTTCCTATCACCCCCACCCCTCCTCTGTGTTCCACAGATCAGCGCTTGTTTGATGCCACTTTTCACTCAGTTGTTCTGAAATAGGCTGGTCACTCTCCAAACTTTTTTGACCACACGCTTTCATTAGTAAAATTTGAGCAAACACCTCAACTAGCACGTATTTATTTGATCAACTCAAGACAGCTGTCACTGTCGAGCGCTGTGTTAATAAACAGGAGGGCTGAATTTATTTCCTGTTTTTTTAGTAAGTATATAGTTAAAGGCCCTGAGATCATCCTGCCCAAACCCCAGAGGGCTGGCCCTCCATATTGAAAGACAGAGGGTGTAGATGGTGAACAGTGCGTCTGGGAAGTGACGGTGTCCAGTGATCGGTGAGCCCCGGAGTCCCACACACTGCCTGGCCTGTTGGGGGGTCTCAGTTATGTCTGAAGAACCAAAGATTCTTACCGACAGACCATTTTTGCCAGGAATCTGATGAACCTAACAGGTGTGTTTCCCAGATTATGACAGGTCTGAAAGGATGTAAATATATTTAAAAACTGTAAAGCCACGGAAAGGAAAGGTATTACTGGGAGTCAAGATGCCTCCTTCCCACAAATCCTGGCTCATTTCCAATTGAGAGAAACACTGGGTTCTGGGTTTGGGCTGGAGGAACCACTCATACAGTCAGGCCGAGGGGAGCCACTTGATGGTGCCCGGGTATGGGGACAGAATTCGTGTTCTGCGTAACTGGGGGTATCTTTTCTCAGGGTGAAGAGCAAAATAACCCTGGATCAAGTATAGGTGGAATATGGAGTGACAGTCTGAGGGGGGTGGTAGAGGGTGGGCTTTTGCTTTAACTCCCCACGCGTCAGGGAGTGTGAACATTTGTTAAGCGTGGGAGTATTTCCTCTTAAGGGAAAAAAAAGCAATAAAGGCTTACTGCACTAAATTCAAACAATAATTTAGAGTGCAGAGTAAAAGGAGAAGATTCCTAACCTCTGCCCGTCCCTGCCTCCCTCAGACCCGACAGAGGTAATCAATCTTCTCAGCTTGGTGACTGTTACATTTCCAACTAAACAAAGTAAAACACACACACACACACACATATATGAATGTATACGTGGAAAATTACTACGTTGGAACGTAAACACACTGGAATGTGAACAGTGGTTATCTTGCTGCGGCACTGTGCTTTTTGTTTTCTTCTTTCTGCATCTCTCTGTTTTCTAGCAATGAATTTATTTCAGTGATGCAATAAGAAAAGTAAAGTGAAAGAAAAGGGACTATAAAGTGGAAGCAGGAGATAGAGGGGTCAGACATGGAGCTGGAATTTAAAACAAGAATAGAAACAAAAGCCAACAGAGCAATCTGCAAAGCTCAGGAGAGCAGCTCTCTGGCCCTGAGTATGTAAACCGTGAGGATCTTGGGTTCTTGTCTCAACTCCTGCACTAGCTGAGTAGCTGTAGCTCTGAGAAGGTTATCTCCCTCTCTGGGACTCAGTTTCCTATCTGCTAAATGTGGAACTGGGATTGTACCAGATCAGTGGTACTCAACGGGGGAGGTTTTATCCTCCAAAGGAATATTAGGCAATATCTGGAGACATTTTTGGTTATCATAACTGGGGAGGTACTACTGGTATCTATGGGGCAGAGCCCAGCGATGCTGCTCAGCACCTTGCCAGGCACAGGACATGTCCCACCACTACGGAGTATCTGGCCCCAAATGTCAGTGGTGCTGATGTAGAGACACCTGCCCTGGATGGCCTCCGACAGCTCTCCCAAATCTGACCAGCATTCAGTTCTGTGAGTTTGGGCCTGACCTGTCCTCAGGTCCTGTAAAGATAAGTCATTCTCTCATGACCGACCACTATAACCATGGCTCACTCTGCTACATGGAGGAGAAAATAAATAAACAACAGGCCCAAAGTCAGGGAACACTCTCAAGTCCTGCGTGGGAGGCTCTGCAGACGGAAGGGCTGTCTCCACAGGGACTCAGGCCCTCCCTCGCTCCCATGAAAGAATAGGGCCCTCTCCTGGTGTGCGTTGGCATAACAAACAATGGGCTGATGGCTCGAAAACCACACAAAATTTGAACAAAAACTTGGTGATTGTGGAATAGTTCCCTTATGATTTCTCAGGGTAAAAGATACTAGAGGAAATCCTAGTCATTAGGAACAGAATTTCCTTTAAAAACACAACAGCCTTATAAATAGATACCTAACAAATATGGTCCATTTCAGATTCGATTCAACAAGTATCTATGAAAAGCCTGCCATGACCAGCCCTTTGTGGACACTTGATAAATGACAGACACAGCACTACCACTGTGCACAGTGGGGATAAAGAGGGCTTTTCAATCAGTCGTGTGGAGACAACTTGGAAAGAAATGAAATTGAATTTCTACCTCTCACTCAACACAAACATCAATGCCAGGTGAATAATGGACTTAAAGGTCTGTTACGCCTGGAAAGGCTGAACTCTAAAACTCTTAGAAGATAACACATCTTCATGACTTAAGAGTAGGGGACACTTGTTTGAACAAGTCACAAGAGCATCAATCATACAGGAAAAAGAAAAGGTAAATACAATAAACCTTAAGAACTTCGGCTCATCAGAAGACATGCCACAGAAATATATTTGTAATACATGTATCTATAATATATAAATCATCTCTACCAATCAATAAGGAAAAGATAACTCAGTAATAAATAGGCAAAAATACTGAACAACATTTCACAAGAGAGGCTGTCCAAATGGGAATGCCATATGGAAAGAGGCTAAGCATCATTAGTCATCAGGGAAACCAAAACCAGAGTGAGATATCGCAACATATCCACCAGAACGGCTATGACTGAAAAGACAGACAAACCCAACCGGTCATGAGGATGTGAAGAAAAAACACTCTCATGCATTGCTGAACGGGAGTATATACTGGTACAACCACCTCGTATAGCTAGCTGTTTGGTAGTAACTACTGAAGCTAAACATATGTCTACACATTGATCCAACCATTCCACTACTAGGTATTTACCCAATAAAAATGAGAGCATAGGGCTTCCCTGGTGGCGCAGTGGTTGAGAATCTGCCTGCCGATGCAGGGGACACGGGTTCGAGCCCTGGTCTGGGAAGATCCCACATGCCATGGAGCAACTAGGACCATGAGCCACAACTACTGAGCCTGCGCGTTTGGAGCCTGTGCTCCGCAATGAGAGAGGCCGCGACAGTGAGAGGCCCGCGCACTGCGATGAAGAGTGGCCCCCGCTTGCCACAACTAGAGAAAGCCCTCGCACAGAAACGAAGACCCAACACAGCCAAAAATAAATAAATAAATAAAAATGAGAGCATACATCCACCAAAAGAAATGTATAAGAACATTCATAGTATCTTTATTTGTAATGGTATCAAGCTGTAAACAATCCAAACATACATCCACAGTAAAATGGATGATTCAACTAGTCTATGTAGTGAGAATACTGCATACTCCATACGCAGTGTACCCTTGAACACATGGGTTTGAACCGTGTGGGTCCACTTATTCATGGATATTTTTCAGTAGTAAATACTGCAGTACTACAAGACCCGTGGCTGGTTGAATCTGCAGATTGGAACCGTGGATATGGAACGGCAGATATGGAGGGCCGACTGTAAAGTTACACACAGATTTTCGGCTATGCAGAGGGTAGGCACCCCTAACCCCCATGTTGTTCAAGGTCAACTGTATTACTGTACACTTGTTACTGTACACCTTCATTAAAAACACCAAAGCAAACAAACAACTCATCCCATAGGTATATACATGTTTTTCTGTACTGATATTGCACCCTGAATTTTTTATAAACACCGAACTTAAAAAAGAAAATATATCTTTGTCCAGACAATCAATCTTTTCAATTTATATTCTCTCCATCCACAAATCAATGATCTATTAATAATCTGTTAAAAAAAAAAAAGGCAAGCCACAGAGTAAGAGAAGGTATTTGTAGCACATATACTGATATGGAACCCACAACAGGACAGAACCCTGCAAACATTAGAAAAAGACAACACGAGTGGGCAAAAGGCTTCTTACTTTGTACTTTTCAGAGTCCTTCCAGTTTTTCTGAAACTATGATATACTACTCGTATTTTTAAAATTAATTTTTAGTTCAATGATAATCATGAATTTATTTCCCTTGTAAAAAATTCGACATTCCAGATAAGGCAAAAGTCCCTGTGGACCTCTAATCCTAGCTCCCTCCCTGATACCTAGAGAAAAATGACTGAATTATTTGGGATGATTTTCCTAGATTTTTTTTCCAATGCAGGGTTATTTTGTGAGCTTTATTTTGTTTGTTTATTTTACTGCATGGCATCATAATGTGCGTCTTTCGTTGGAACTCACTTTTTTCCACTCAATATTATGTCTTTCACCATTTTCTATGTTGTATGTGCAAAGCCACTTTCATATTTTATTCTTTTTGACTGTTACAGTCCTCCAGAGCACAGATGTTCCAGTTTAAATCGCCCTTCCTCTGCAGACATATATTAAGAGTATCTCCTTCCTCCCTCCCCTCTCCCTATCGTTTTTTTTGTTATTAGTCCTCCTATTTAATGAGATCAATATGTCATTTGAATATTTAATTCCAGCTTCATAAATTAAAAAGCTCCTGCCTCATTCTAATCTTGGAAAGCACTGAACAATCAATATGTCATTTGAATATTTAATTCCAGCTTCATAAATTAAAAAGCTCCTGCCTCATTCTAATCTTGGAAAGCACTGTCTTAGCTTGGGGATTTCCCCAGATGTCTAAGTAGAAAGCAGAGAGCACAGCTTTGGGGAGCCCTGATTCTCTCTATGTCCCCTCCCCACCCCCAACCCCCAAGGACTGGGATCAGTACCAGAAACCTTCTCTTTTGTTCTTTCACCTCTGCTACTGATGTGCTGTGTGACCTCAGGCAAGTTGCACCCTCTCTGGTTCTCCACTTCCTCACTTATGCATAGAGGGGGTTGGGACATATATACTGTTGGAGTCTCTTTCAGCTCTGAAGGTCTTTAATGTGAGTGTTCTGTTGTCCTCCGCGGTATATGCAACTGACCACCCAGGCAGGGATGCCTGAGACAGAATTTTCCTTTCCTTGTAGCCTCATCCACAGTCTGCCTCTCGGGGTCTATACAGGGGAAGCTAACTGATGGTCCTCATGAAAGGCGGTGCTGACGAGAGACACTAGGAATTGAGGCCTCGGGGACCCGCCCTCCCCCACCCCCACGTCTCCTGGTGCTCCTTTTCCTGTGGCCTTGAGCGGTTTCGCCTATGTATCTTATCCCTGTGACTTCTGACGGCTACGTTGCCATAGCAACCAGGCCCACTGAACCTTGTTAAAAACCTGTTAGCGCGAAGAGGAACACTTAGCTGTCTCGAGAGTCCATCTAAAGGGGCACAGAGAGGCTATTACTCCCCACAGAAGAAGAGCAAATCAGGCTGTGTTTCAGAGACCGTCAGGTGGGAAGGGTCTGAGAGAGCAGCTGGTCCACATCCCTGGCTGCAGAGCTCACTTGGTTCGAGGCAGGAATCCTCTTGGGCTCTTATTCTAAGATCTTGCTCTTACTGCTTCCTTCCCACCTCTCTCTACCTTTGTTCCACCTCCTTCCAAATTCTTTCCTTTTCCTGCCCTTCTCCCTGCACCTCCTGCCTCCAAGACGACCCCCGCTGGACTGAACAGCTACAAATAGCCTTGCCCTTCACTCACCTTCCAGCTACTTCTTCTCCCAACAGGTAAAGGGCCTTTAAGAAAGTAAATCAGACCCCCCACTCTCCATCTCACAGCATCCTACGGTTTCCTGCAGGGCCCACACAGCCCAGGACTGAGGCCACCCACCTCTCTCACCTCAGCCCCCGCCTGGGCGACATTACCTCTTCACTCCAGCTCACTCCAGGGTTCTCTCCATTTCTGAAAGACCTCAAGCTCCATCCTCTCCAAAAACAACACAGCCTTCCTGGCACCCGTGACTCTCTTATCTGTCCTGTTTCTCTGTTTATTCTTTCACAGCACGTACCATCTGCATTCACATCTCTGGTTGTTTACTGCTTCAGTCGCCTCCCTCTCCAGAATAAAAATGGTAATAATTTGTCTCTCTTATTCATGGCCATTTACGTACCACTTAGGACTGCACCTGGCAACGAGCAGGCTCTCAATACCCTTTTGCTGAATGTGTGTGCGGACACTGGAAGGCAGGGATGGATGCTGAAAGATGCTCCTGCTGCGTTCCGAGGATCACGCAACACCCCTCTCCATGACCTTCCACTGCGCCGGCTGTACCAGTCACCCCGCGCCTGGAGGGCTGGGCCCACCTGTGGACGCCTCACGGGACCAGAGCAAAGTGGAGAGTGCTGGGAGTGTGTAGAGAACGCAGCCTCTGTGAATAAGCCATGACGGCTGGCCCAGTGGAAAAGAGTGCGCTGGTCCTGTGTGGTCCCGAGAGGTGGAAGCACAGGGGCTCGTGCTTTTGCCCATTACGATAACTCCGACCAATTATTTGGTTCTTACTGTACTCACTTTACATGCCTTATCTCCTTTCAGCCTTTAAACTGCGCTGCAGGGTAGAATCACTGTCTTCCATCACAGCAAAAGGAGACAACACTACATGCCCTTCCCTTAGCCTGAAACAGCTGTCTCTAGTTCTCCACCAGGCCAATTCCTGGTCATTTTCCAGGTCATCTCCTCGGAGAAGTCATCCCTCACCCTCAAGACCACACCAGGTTTTAGGTTCCCATCGGACCAGACCTGGCACTCATCCCTCGCAGCACTTGCTGTGACAGTAAACACATTGTTTCTGTGTAAACACTTGTTCAGTGCAGGTCTGCCCTCCACCATCCAGGACACGAGGCGGGGCCCGGCTACCGCTGCATCCCCCAGTGCAGTGCCCACACTGTGGCAGCCAGGAGTTATCATGTGCCTACGGAGTGAATGGAAAACCCAGGCTCCGATGGACTGCTGAGGCCCTGCCGCTAGCGGAGGGGGTCTGGGATGGAACCCAGGCCTGTCTGACTCCAGGGCCTGCTTCCCCTCAGTGTCTGAATGGTCGGAGTACTCTGAATGGAATGGAGAGGAGCGTGTGCCCTCCCTGGAAGAGCACAGAACTAAGCTGCAGGGCTCCTGGGTGGGGTGCGCTAGAGGGGCCTCGGGCATCTGTTGAGGTGGTGGTGGGAGGGGTCCCTTCCATCCTGGAAACATGCCAATCCCTCGGGGTTCAGGACTCACCAGAGCTTGCTCGATAAGCAGGCAGAACAGGATGGCATTTCCCACCTCCCTCAGACTCTGGAACACGTCGGTTTTGAGCTCTGCGTACTCAATGATGTCCTTCAGCTGGTGGTGGAAGAACTCCAGGATCCCTGGGAGATGCAGGGGGATGGTCAGCTGGAGGTTCGTGCTAATCACTATCTACAGGATCTCATGTAATACTCATAATGATACCAGGGACTAGGCACAATTACCCCCATTTTCAAATGAGGCTCAGAGAGGGTAAGTGGCACGTCCATACTCACACAGCTGAGTGGCACAGCTAGGAACGAAAACTAGAGCTTTCGGCCCCAGCCCTTTCCTCCTCTGATTCACACTGACTCAGTGCCGGAAATCTTGGTATTCAGAAAAAAGCCCTGGTGCCAAACTCATAGTCTCCACCTTTCCCCACCCCTCAGGCCCTAAATTCAGTCCATGTGCCTTCACTATTAGGAAAGGAAAGACTTATTTCTCTGCCCAGAGGTTGAGTGGCAAAAACTCCTATTTCCTGACTTACCTTAGAATGTCACTTTATGCCACACCTGGGGCACTGGCTACTTTCAAATAGACACATGGAGGAAGGAATGTAGACGTGCTGAGCTAAGGAAGACCTTTACAGCTGTACCTCGCTATTCATGATTTAACTGTTCTCTCATTTGTGGACCTCTTCCAGCTTCCGGGCAGCGCTGTGAAGCAGGCCCAGTGGGCATCATTTACTTTCACTGATGGAAGATGATACTATTACTCAGGGGGATTAAAAAGGGTCCAAGGTGATTTAGTGGCAGAGGTAGGGTGCAAACCCAGTGCTCTGACAGCTTGCTGCCATGTTAGAGAAGCAAATACTTCAGGGTAGATGGCCAGACTCTCCTTCCACGGTGGGATGGATCTGGACTATTTTCCTATCACCACACCCCGCCCCTGGTTCCCCTGGTCACCAACCTGGGGAGCCGTACTCATGCCGGGGCAGGCGGCATATCTTGGGCATGACCTCGATCAGTGTTTTCACATATTGGAGAATGGTCCCTTGGAGCTGACAAAACAAGAGTACAAGATGAGTGAAATAATCCACCGCTGCTGCATATGTGTATCTTGGGGCTGAACGCTGGGCTACTGGGGCATGTGGAGGTTCTGTTGAGACCCGTGGGTAAGTGCTATGGACTGAATATTTGTATTCCCCCCAAATTCATATGTTGAAACCCTAATTCCCAGTGTGATGGTATTTGGAGATGGGGCCTTTGGGAAGTAATTAGGTCATGAGAGTGGAGCCCCCATGATGGGATTAATGCCCTTATAAGAAGAGAGGGGAGAGAGAGACATCTCTCTCACTCTGCCATGTGAGGACACAGGAGAAGGCAGATGGCTGTGAAGTAGGAGGATGGTCCTCATGTGTTGCCACTGTGATCTTGGACTTCCAGCCTCCAGAACTGTGGACAATAAACATTTGTCGGTGAAGGCAAATGGTATATTTGTCACAGCAGCCCGAGCTGCCTAAGACAGTAGGGCACTGCTCCCTGAGAGGAGAGGCAGGCTCTCTCCCAAAGGTGGTGGGCAGGCCTCCTTGCCCTTTGTAAGGAAACATGGGCCTTTGTAAGACAGAAAAGGGAATGCTCTCAGTGTTACCTTGGGCTTATAGACTTCAAGGAGGGCAATTTCTAGGCATGGGGTCCCTCCTGGGGTTGGAGTACTTACATGAGATCCAAACTAAGATCTAAAATGAAATGGGGCCAGGGAGCTATGAAGACTGAGACAATATCTAATTTGAGTATGGAAAATTCATGACACATTCATCCCTCCTGTGTCCCAGGCAGACATCTTTAATCAATTACCACATCTTCCTTCTTAAATTTAGCTTCACAACCTGGAACAACCCCTGGTTATACACAGCTGCTACCAGAGGACTGGAGTTAAGAGGTGAATCCTGTTTGCTATTCCTGACATGGATATGCATTAATCTATTTCTCTTATGTCATCTCAAAATTTTAAGAAAATTTGTTGAAATGTTTCAGCCTCACTGCAGCAGTGTCCTGGGGAATTAAATGAAGGTTCAGATGGCCACACTTGGGGTGGACATAGAATGGTGGCAAAGGTCTACGAAATTCCCTCGAGGCCAGTGGAGTATTGGTAGCACCAGTCATCAAGAAATTCCAAGGGGGAGAAGCATGGTGATTTATTAGAGATGTCTGCCATGGGCAGGGGAGGGAAAATGGCAGCACATGTGTCATGGATTTGTCATGCTCAAATTAGATAATGCAGCACAGGAGATGGGTATGAGCAGTCATTAGTAGGCCTTAAAGTCAAAATCAAGATTGCTGAGTTCAGTTAGTAAGTACTAGGAGTGAGCTCAGCATCAGAAAAGGAGAGGCAAGGCCACAGGTCAGAAGATGCACTGAAATGTTACAGAGTGATAGGTAAGAGGAATCAGGGGATAAGGGCAAAGGATTCCCTGGGTGATTCCTATAGACAGAGCTGAAGAGCCTGTGACTTGATTTTCCAGGCCAGGTAAAACGTGAAAGCAAGCCTCATTCCTCTCAACCCTACTGGCTCATCCCAGGCCCCCTTCCTTACCAAGCTCTTGACAATCTTCAGCAGTTCCTCCATGACCACAGCGATGCCCTGGTAACCCAGGAGTCTGCAGATGGTCTTGAAATGAGGGGGTCCCACGAAGTTCCTATAGGAGCTGTAGATGTGGCTGTAGGCAATATTGAGAGGCTGGAAAACAGAGGATGTGGCCAAGTCAGCGGCGGAGAACTGAATGGACATTCTGTGAGTCCTGGCAGGAGGTGTTTCAATCATAGAAAGGACAGAAACTTGATATCCTTGTTCTCTCACTGGGGACCCCTATGAATACATTTTGCAAGCTGCTCAGAATGGTGGTCAGTGACCACAGGATCGAGCGAAGGTCACCAGATGGGGCAGCAGTTCCCTAACAGAAGAGGAGAAAGGGCCTCCAGGTAAATAGGTTTTTAATAGGACTCATGCTGCCCGCAACTGTCCACACACAAACCAGGACTTTCACAATTGAGCTATGGGATGAGGGTAAAACAAATGATTTCCCTTCTCTAGGGGCATTTTCAGTACTAAGAACTGGCTGGAAAGACCATGTGAGAACTCAACAGCTGATTCAACATTGCCTTCTTTCTACTCTGAGGCGCCTCCATCTATCACAGGGAGCCGTCTTGGGAGCCAAGAGGCCTGGGAGGCAGGAGACCTCTGCTGAGTGCATGGGAAAATCACGTTGGCTTTTTGAGCCTGTTTCTTCATCTGTGAAATAAGGGGGTTGGATTACAACAGTGATTCTGTAGCTTTTCGATTAGCAATTAAAAATAAAAAGATGCCATGGAAACAAGTATATGAAACAGACAGAAGCAGAGCTGCTCTGATCGGGTGCCACCTTCATTGTCCTCTGGACCCCATGAGACGCCGTCGCTGAATTAGTGGAATCTCTTTAAGATCTTTCTGTCTGAGAATACAGGGCCAAAATAAAGGGCTCTGAATTGGTCTCACCTAGCTGGTGATACACTAAGGTTATCACTGACTTTGCTTTGAAATGCTGCCACTTACGGGGCACCTCATGCCAGGCTTCATGATGCCCTCCAAGTGCATTTTCATTTAATCCACACAACCAATGTATGTGATCCGTGATCCATACAATTCTTGGCCCTGTTTCACAGATGAGGGAACTGAGGCTCAGAGTGGTAAGTAACTTGCGCAAGGTCACACAGTTCATAGGTAACTGAGCCCTGATCTGAACCTAGGTGGGTGTGATTTCAAAGGCCATATTCTTAACCTCTACCTACAGTGGTGAACTTTGGAAGCTGAATTATTATGTAAACCATAACCTTTTTTTTTTTTTTAAGAAAAAACTTCATTTCTAACCTTAGTTCTGAGTATAGTTTTCCTATCGGGAATTGTAAAAATCTTGTACACAGAACATGCAAATATGGAAAGACCACATCTGACATTCTATTAGCTGAAATTCTCTATAAGCTGGCTAATTAGAAATGCTACATGAATTAAATAGGAACTGTAATGATGCTTTTGGAGTTCTGCAAGATTCTCAACTCTGGAGCCATCAAGGGAAGATTTAATTACGTTCAGTCTAGGTTTTGCATTAAGTATGTTTTACTATACACAAATTATTCTAAACTTTACAAAACAAGCATCACAATTATAGTACCCTTGAATAATAAGGATACACAAGGAACACAATTAGAGTGCCCACTAATAACAAGAATTCGTGAGGAATCAGGACACCCACTCATCCAGCAGGTTGAATAATAGTTCCCTTGGTAAGCTAATGCCTATATATGGGGAGGCTTGGAATGTGAGAAAGCAGCGTTCTGCACTCAACACTGGTGTGCTGTCACAGCACAACTTTGCCTGAGCCTGGGGGAGGGATCCCTTGCAGGTAGTTACTAAAGATTTCTAAATGGTATGGGGCAGCAGTGGTTTATGTAAGGAGGGAAAATATAACTGATTAAAAGCATGATGTTCACTGAGTTGATGGTCAGCAAATCCTGGAGTATATGAATGGTTGAGTTTGACTTAGTCAACCATGGGGCCAGCCCATGTAATTTTCTGTGTATGGAGCCAACCATTTTACTGTCTCTGTAACAGGCCACCATGCCAAACAGGGTTGGGATCAGGGAGAGGTGAGTGAGGTGGTGCTAGGGCACACGTGGTACAAGGTGCTCACCCTCCCAAGTGAGTGCATCTTAGTTCTGGCCCTGTAATAAAAGGCCCATTCTGTAGTCTCCTGTTTCCTCTCCAAGGATGAGGCGGGAATAAAACAAACACCAGATATACCATGGCTTACCTCTGGTCGGGGAAGGACAGTGACTGGAAAGGGGCATGAGAGAACTTTCTAGATGATGGAAATGCCCTACATGTTGAATGGGTTCTTGACTACACAAGTATACATTTTTCAAAATTCATGAAAGTATATGTACACTTAAGATCTGTGCATGTTATTGACTGAATGGTTGTGTCCCTCCCAAATTCTTATGTTGAAATCTTAACCCCTATTGTGATGGTATTAGGAGGTGGGACCCTGGGGAGGTAATTAAGTCATGAGGGTGGAGTACTCATCAATGAGATTAGTGCCCTTGTAGGAAGACAGATCAGAGAGCTCTACGTCCCTCTTTTCTCCATCACGTGGGATACGATGAGAAGAAGGCTGTCTGCAAACCAGGAAGTAGGCTCTCAACAGACACTGGATCTGCTGGCACCTTGATCCTGGACTTCCCACCCTCTAGAACTGTGAGAGATCATGGCTGTTTAAGCCACCTAGTTACTGTATTCTTGTTATAGCAGCCTGAACTAGGACAGTACATTTTATTGCTTATGATTATACATCAATAACAAAAGTAAATTTAAAAGCCCACTGGGCTGTATCATAGCCTAATTTACTTCCCAACATTTGCTTTCAAAGATTAAAAAACATGATTTGAGTTTCTTCCCAAAGAGGGCTGCAGCTTAAGCCTGCACAGGCATGTGAGGATGACTGGGCTGTGCTCACAGCCCGAGGGGCCCCTCATGGACTCATCCCTCAGGAGAACTGCCTCCTCACCCACCCACACCAGGTGCTGCAGCCTCTCCTCTGAACCCAGTAAAGCTCTGGGCATGTGCAGTCTTCTTTCAAATATCCTGTGAAAGGAACTTTTGAGCAGCAGGGAGCTTTCAATGGATATCCCTGGAGGGGACAAAAAGCAATCAGCTACTTTCTTCCCCCTGTATGATTCTCTGACTTATTTTCTTGCTTTGTCCGAGTCCAGAGTTATTTACTGGGGTGGGCACACCTGATTTCAAATTCCAGTTCCATCAATTTATTAGCTAGACGATCTTTTTTTTTTTTTTTTTTTAGCTAGACGATCTTGAGCAAATTACTTAAACTCTCTTAACCTTGGTGTTCCCTAAGTAAAGATAATAACACCAACTCCTGTAGCGTTGTTGGAGGTTTAAATGAGATGACATACATACAGCACTTAGCATGGTGCCTGGCACGGTAGAAGCACCCACTGAAATAACAGCCCTTCATATTCCTTCATTTTGGTAATTTGGTAAGTAAAGACTATGAAAATACAGCTTCCTGGTCAAATTTCCCCCAGCAGCTTTGGCTATAGTCATGATTCTCTGAATGTGAAGAGTACATCTGTGGGGTACAATTTCATACAACGCGGTGTATCCTACACAGTGATGTGATAGAGGGCAGAGCTGAGACCAGCTGATGGAACATACCCAAAAATGCAGATTTTGCTCAATATTTAGAACTTTATAAAAATAGGAGCTGTCCAACAACAGACTGTGCTGGGTAAGGATGGAGACACATGACATAGGGGTGTTAGAAGGGAGTCCTGCCTGGAACTCCCCTCTGAGGTGCAAGCTCCAGTGTGGTCCTCCGGGCACTCATCCTGCTTAGAGGTCTTCTTAACCCCCGCTCCCACCCAAGGAGTTTCTAATATAAGTCTCCCTTAGCACTTCCTGGCAAGCACAAATAAAAATATATTTGGGTAGGTGGAAACTGTTCAGCAGCTCTCCCCAGGTCTAGGCAGAGAAGAAGAATTGTGGAATTGTTGTATCACACATAGGGCTTAAAAAAAAATCCCCCTTACAGACCCGCTCAATGCACATAGGAGGCCTCTTGTTGACATTCTTCCATCAGTCTTGGATTCTGGTCTGGACCATTCAAGCCTCAGTTGATGGCCCAAGCTCAGGAAGGACCAGCACGAAATGAGCAGAATTCAAATCCTCCTTCTAAGTGAGCAAGCTCCCCTTATTCCCCAACTCCCCCCACCAAAAACACACCACACCCATGCAGGAGGAAACACATACACATGCTGGAAAGTACATGCACACACACCCACGCAGGGCACCCATCTGACCTGCTGGCTCAATAGGAGGCTGGGCCCTATTGAGAAAATGTGGGAATATGGGAGCCGGGGCATTTTCTGAGGTTTGGCAAAGAAAAACAGGAATGCGACATGACTTGAGACATTGGAAACTTGCTACAAATCTCTTATACTGAAGCAATCCTGCTAGCTGACTCAGGCTACAATCAATGTCTGCCTTTAGAAACTAATTATGTACCCTGTTTAGGGTGTCTCACTTAAAATCAAGCTTGGTTAAATCCATCCTGAACAAAACAGATACCTTTAGGAGATCTCATGAAATCATCCTCATTCAGGAATTGGAGCATATTATTAATGTGTGACACAGATGCACATTTTTTTAAAGGCGAAACAGTGTTTGTATGTGTGTGTGTGTGTGTGTGTGTGTGTGTGTGTGTGTGTGTGTGTGTGTTTTCTGGCCGTGCCGTGAGACGTGTGGGATCTTAGTTCCCTGACCAGGGATTGAACCCGCACCCCTTGCACTGGAAGGGCAGAGTCTTAACCACTGGACACCAGGGAAGTCCTGGTGTGTATGATGAATTCCCCTGAGGTCGAATCAAGGCTCACACTAGGGCAATGTTTAGATACCGATGATGACACTAAACAAAAGACCAAACCCACAATCTCTAAACACCAAAACATTACTGGGAAGTTATTGGTATAATTTAAGGAATGATTTGTGCCACAATCTATATCACTTGCAAGGCTGTTTTATGATAGACTCTCTACAAGTTAATTACTTAGAGATATTTTAAAAGTTTCCACTCATATACTAATTTCAGTTACTAGACCAGTTGCTAAAGGCTTTTTACATTTAATATTACCCCTAACCCTAAGTGACGGAGCTCTTAGGCAGGGGTACTTGGACTCTAAACTCCGGAAGAGGAAACACTTGCTGACTGAATTTCTCCAAAGGTAGTTGATGTTTTCCCTGCTTCTGCTGGCTACCTTCGGGTGGCTGGGTGTTTCCTCTGAGGTCTTTTAATTCCTTGCCTGTTCCTATCACCCTGGAATCCACCAAATTGTGAAGTCCTGCCTCTAGCTCTCTGACAAGTCAACCACAAGGCAAAGAGCTACTGCTGACCACCTATGACTGAAGGTCGACCCAGCAGAACGGCACTGCATCAAGGAGGCTGGCTAGGAGCTTGGGCTCTGGACCAACAGACCTCAGCATAGGGCCCTGCTCTGCCACAGCCTAGCTTTGTGATACTGGTCAAGTGACTTAATTCCTCTGAGCCCCAGTTTCTCCCTTTGTACAATGGTGATAAGACGGCCTACCTCAAAGAGGTCCCCATAGGTAAAATGAGAAAACACATTTTCTCATGCACTGAAATGTTCTCAGTGGTTATTTCTGAGTGATAGGATTTTGACTGCTGTTTTTGAACTTTCTGATACTCTTTATGTACAACAAGCATGTACATTAAAAAAAAATAAAGCTGTTTTAAGGGAAGAAAAAAGGAAGGAACCTTCATGCAGAGTGCAAACCTTGTCCATTACAGCCTCTGGATGAAGCTATGACCAACTCAGGAAATGGCTCTGACCCACGGACATTTTCGTCTTACTAATAATGGCTGCTATTCCTAAGCTCAGCACTACAGAGATGGGTTCGTCTCACTGCTACAACATTATCAGGTGGGTAGTATTGATATTTGCCTTTTACAGAAGAGTTAACCAAGGCCTAGGTAAGTCAGAAAATTTGTCCAAGGCCACAGAGTCAGGATATGAACCTAGCCTGGGGACTTCAGCCCCTGGGTGCCAATCAGCTTTGGGACCAAGGTATGCTCTCTCACTGTCCCTTCACTGCCACCTTCAGGGAGGGAGCAGGGATCCCGCTCTTGGCTGGTTTCCTCTGGCAGTGATTTACTACTGGTGTAAACCAACCAGAGACCACCTGGCCTGACAGCTGAAGAGGCTGCCACTCAGGTGACTGCAGAAGAGTCCTGCCTGAAGGTGAAGACAGTGAGCCTGGATGGGGTGCGATCTCCTGAGCCAGGTGTCCCTAGATGATCCGTCTCATCCACAAGGGCTCACTGGCTTCTCTGGGTGCTGCTGCAGAATGGTGATGGCCCAAAGGAGCAGGATGAGCCCTGGACTTGGAGTCAGGGACCCGGGTTCCACTCCTGGCTCTGCCACTAATCAGTCACCCGGCCTGAGGAAAGCCATCCCTTCTCTCAGGATCTGTGAACCAAAAGGACTTCTAAGCCTTACATCTCCCAAGTGTCTCAACTTCTCAAATAAAAAGCTCCGGGTGAAAAATGGCATCCAGGAGCGTTAAAAATAAATTCTCGTTTTCAGTGGCAAAGGCTTGAGCTCCATCCCGTCACTCCACAGGCCCCCTAATGCTGGTATTTTTATTCCCCTCAAAATAACCTTTTCAAAAGGCATCTGCAAACTACTGCATTGTCCTTTCTGTGGAGAGGACGCTTTCATGCTCTGCAGGGAGTCGCCATTAGCATGCATTACAGCAGAGTCTAGACAGACCCCTGGGAAAACTGAATGCCACGGGAGGGAAGCACAGAGCAAGTGTCTAATTGAGGGACACCGGGCATTCCGAGACCCCACGCCTCACAGAGACCCTTGGCCTGGGGAGGGTCTGTGACTCACCGGGCAACTCTTTATAACTTTTTGATTATCACTGATGTGAATCAAAAGGAGACCTTCAAGGGTCCACTTGGATACTTTGGCCAAGAACCAAGAAGAAAAAAGATGACTTTTAAAAATGCCTAATTTGTGTTATATGATTCAGGTCTAAATCCATCGGAGCTAGGGCTGCTGTAACAAATTACCACAAACATGGTGGCTTGAAACATTAGAATCTCTCACAGTTCTGGAGGCTTGAAATCAAGGTGCTGGCAGGGCCACGCTCCCTCCAACGGCTCTAGGAGAGAATCCTTCTTTGCCGTCTTCCAGCTCCTGCAGGTCCCTGGCAGTCCTTGGCTTATGGCAGCATCACTCCAATCTCTGCTTCTGTCTTCACATGGCTTCTACTCTTTGCATCTCTCTGTGTATAAATCTCCCTCTCCTTTCTCTTATAAAGACACCAGTCATTGGATTTAAGGCTCCCCCTACATCCAGGATGATAATATTTCCAGATCCTTAACTAATTAAATTCACAAAGTCCCTACTTCCAACTAAGGTCACATTCTGAGGTTCTGGGTGGACCTGAATTTGGTGAGGGGTAGGGGTGGGGAACGCTC
The DNA here is from genome assembly GCF_002837175.3 of Physeter macrocephalus. Classification (NCBI taxonomy): domain Eukaryota; kingdom Metazoa; phylum Chordata; class Mammalia; order Artiodactyla; family Physeteridae; genus Physeter; species Physeter macrocephalus. The sequence goes on along the minus strand of NC_041221.1, from coordinate 151,320,221 downwards.
AAACCAACTCAGTACGAGGGTCCTGGCGGTTCAGCAAGCCTCACGTGGGTTCAGGCCTGGGCAGGGGGGTCGCACTCATGTTTTCTACCTGACATCCTGATCTAGCCCAAGCGATCAGCTTCACAGATGATGGAACTGAGGCCCAGAGAATAAAAGTGTCTTGACCAGTGGCATACAACTAGGTAATGCCACAGGAGGCAAGAATAAAGAAAGAAAAGGGTATAGAGGTGGGTAAGAAGGTGGGGTGGCAGTGGGGTGGAAGGGGATGAGGATGTAATTACTGTTTTACTTGTGAGAAAACAGAGAACGGCAGCTTTGCATTTGCAACCATTGTCCAAAGAAGGTCTAGATGGAGAAAAAACTGATAACTAGCTTATTAGAGACAAAATTTAGGAGACTCCGAAGAATGAGTACCACTCTGAGGATCAGGGTGCAGGGGATTGTTTGCCTTTTTTTTTTTTTGGCCAAAGGAATGAGAGCTCCTCTCACTGGGCAAAAGCCTTTCCAGACTGGTCCCTGAAACATCGTGCGTACAGATGCCTGCTGGTTGCCATGGTGAATGATACTGATCTGAAGAAATGAATAACGTGAGCGTTGGGGGCAACAGTGGAATTACTCAGACAGTGGTTAGAGAGACATCAAGTAGAGCCCAGACCAGAGGAGGGAGAAGGCACCATCCTTCAGCTTTGGTCCACTCTGCCTCTGAGGGCTGCATTCTAACTGGATCCAGTGTAAGCATCAGGTAAGGGACACAAATGGCTCTTCTTGGAAATGGCTTTTCCTTTCACACTGCTTGGAGGAGGGCCAGGCAATGGTAATATGAACAACTAAAAATAGGGGGGATTTAAAAACAGAAGCAGTGGAAGAAAAATAAATAATGGGAGACATTTAGTCTCCCAGATGTGAACGCTGCATCTTGACAGAAAGCTCTTCAAAATGTCTGCTGTAGAAAACTCAGTCTGCAAAGACAGCCAGCACAGATGTGAGGCAAACAGGAGAAGAGATTCATGACAAGAAACAGCATTCCTGATCACTCCTGATGGAAGGGTCTATGAGGGCTATTGCCTCTGTATCGTAAGTAATGAATTAAGCTCTTTTCATTGTGGTCCCTATTTATAGGGGTGTGGCAGGGTGGATGGGTGTGTATGAGGAGGAGACCCATGGACGGAGCGCAGATACTCAGTGTCCTCTGCAAAGACTCTCGCTGGAGGGATCTGAGCACACCTGCCTTGTCTCTTTCATCCCCTATTTTTCTGGGAGAAAATTTCCAGCCAAACGGAAAGGAACTCCCCTTCCTGAGCATTTTAGTTCATTGTCATCCATAGAGAAGAAAAACAAGGCCTGAAAAATCATTCACTGCTGGGCATCTTCCGGCAGCTCACTTCCTCTAGGGCACGAACACAGGTGGTTGGAGAGAAGGAGGGAGGAGAGAAAGCAGCTCGTAATAGCAATCAGTGTGGCTTAATATCCTATTCAGGTTAAAATCTGGTCGACTGTTTTTTACTCTGTCATTGCAATCTGAAATGAAACCTTCTGCATTTTGCATGAGAGAGGAGGGGCAGAGAACTGAGCTGGGTGAGATCTATCCGTGAACATACACAGGTTGACTATGGCTGTCTGAATTTTAGCTCAGGGGAAATTCAGCAGAGGAGAACAATATCTCTCAAACACATCGAATTAAAAAGAAACTAAAAAGCTTGAAGATGGCGCACTTTTAGCAAAGCGAGAGAGCTGGCAATCTGAAGAGGGCTCATTTCACGTGTCAGGAAAAACAGCAACCCAGTCTTAGTACCAGCACCTCATTTTGCAATAACATTCTACGACTAAACCCGGCAGCCTTGTCTTTGTAAATCCAGTGGTTACGTGGCTTTGGGTCTTGTACTTGTTAGCTGATTGCTCCTCTCAGATTGCTCATCTGTAGAATGGGAATCTAGTTCAGAGGGTGTGATGAATAAAGGATATTTATTCTTATATGTTGAGCTTCTAGTGACCTGTGACATAGCAACTGCTTGCTGCTGCTGGTTATTACCATCATTAACAGTCACAGAACCAGCAGTATCAAACAGTAGCAGTTACGCTGGTATTCGGAGCTGATTATCTTGACCTGTGAAACTAATTTTCTGGGTAATTCAGCTTTGAAAAAAGCTAACGAGTGGACAAAACATGAGCAGAGGCTTTGGGGAGAAATCAGCTGCCACTGAGTGATGATGCAAATCTCCTCTGGCTACGGGCAACAGCACTTGGAGGCTAAAAACACAGTGGCCAGAATGTTCTCGATGAATGAGCTCACAGCACTTGGGGCAGAAACAGGAGTTCCAGAGGGAAATTTTAGGTGAAACAACTGCCTGACCTGGAGGTCACAGACCCGTGGTGACTAACGTGGGGAGCTCTGAGGCTGTGCTGATTTTTCCTTTCATTGCCTTTTTTCCCCTTCCTTTTTTAAGGTTTGGGAACAATGTTGTATTTAAAGAACCTGAGCCACGGCAGGATGAGGCTGGGGGATGTGCGTGCATCTCTATTGGGCCTGAAGGCCCCCAGCTTTGGCATGAGACAGCCCTGATTTGAACTGTGGTTCTGCCATTTCTCGGCTATGCCTAGCTGAGTACTGTCACCTCTTGGCCTGCATCTCTTTGTCTGTAAATTGGGGTCAATATTAGTCCCCATCTCGAATGCTCAATGAATGGTGGCTATGATTATCATAAATAAACACTTAAATGAGGACATGACACTCTTCACTTTGATTCTGGTTTCAGAATTGAGATGAACATCGAGGTTGGAAACGTTTCTTATACGGGAGCCATCATTTCCTGGTCGTCCTCGGAGCCCTGCCTGGAGGACTATTACCATATTATGTATAGGCCCAACTGGAACAGCATCTTCTCTGGCTATCTTCGCTACAGCTTCCACCACGAGGAGAAGGTGCCTCGAACAATCAGCTCCGTGGTGCTGGAACACCTCACCCCTTCCACTCTCTACTTCCTGTGCATCAGCTGCAAGAAGATCCTCTTCCCCTACAGGCACTACTGCACCATGTTCCACACCCTGGATAAGAGTCCACTGGCTGCTGGAAGTTCCCTGGTGGACCCCCAGATCTCCCTTTGGGTGCTGATGGCCATTCTGCTGGCCTGCTTCACGGCAGTCTTAGCCTTCATCTGCCTCCAGTTCTGGTGTATCCGTTGCCATGAGCCTCGATGGTCTTACAGAGCCGGCCTCATGGAGGAAGCCAATGGCCTGGTGAGATGGCCAGAGGAGGCCCCGGGTCTGGGTCAGGGGGAGGAAGACCTGCAGGGGCTCCCCCTGGTGGAAGTGCCACGCAAGAACTCCGGAGCTGACGCGGAACCAGAAGCCGCAGCCGCAGCGGCTGAACAGGATGCCCCCGACGTGGGTGCCCTGCAGAGGGAGGGCGGTGTTCATCCTGCCGCATGAGGAGTGAGAGGTGGAGGGGAGGCAGCCCGCATCAGGTAGCTTAAAGCCCTCCACGCAGCAGGTCTCCGGTAAAAACCCATCTGTAGACTACCCATTCGCCTCCCCTCAAATGTCAGAGCTGTGACACATGGACCACCTGGTTGGATGAATGCCTTTGACAAAGCTTCTCTAGCTGGAAAACATATAACCCCCTGGTGTGCAAAGGGAGGAACACGGCATCTCTCAGGAGTGTCCATTTAGGGTAGGGGGGCTCAGTTAGGAATTAAAAGCATTATTTCAATATTAAAACAACCAGGAATATATTATGGTATAGAAAGTGAAATCTGCATGACTTAAATAAAACACAAAACTTCCAGGAAATTTTTGAGTTGAAGATGGGCTCTTTAGTTATGCTTTCAGTCAGCTGAGGCAAACGTCCAGTCTCCTCTGCTGTTGAGGGGGATAATTTCGGAAAGATGTGAGAAGCCTTGCTCTAGAGTGTTTTCCAACTTTCAGACAATCGCACACCACTTTGCAACCCATCTTCACTTTTTTTTTAAACCACAGACTATCTTTACGATTATTAACAATACCTTTTCTTTAAATTGACTCATTTTTTAAACTTATTTTAAAACATAGCCTTATGCTACTCCCCAAATGAAAAACCAGCACCCTCTTGCTATAAATAGAAGGGAAAAGACATAATAAATAGAATGAAAACAAAACAATACTAAATTTGACTTGGATACTATTGCCTACTAAGGACTCTGAGCTCAGGGCCTGCTCTCTCATTTTTGATCAAAAGGGAGATTAGCAGTCATTGGAAAGGTATTAAAGACATATTAGCACCAGCATAAGACTTCCTCCTTGATATAATCAGCAAGGTTTGAAAGAGTATTGCAAAGGGAGTTACTTTGGGAGTGACTGTTAATTCATGCCATGACTGTGAACTGTCTACAGTGCTGTCGGTAAGGGTTCCCTGATTTGAGAGAGTTGCCTTGACCAGACTGGCTGCTCTGGAGGAGACACCTGTACTCTCTCAGCTTCATCCTAAGACTTTCTAAACCCCACATTCAGGCCCAAGTGAAGGGCACTCATCTTGGTTCCTCACACTTCCCAGTCTAGGGCTCCCGACCTAGAGTAGCACCTTTTCTAACCATGCTATATTTATCCAGTCACTTCTTCTTCTAAGTCCACCTGTACTGACTTTGTGAAAATGGGGTCAAAGGTGGCCATTTTTCATCCGTCACACACACACAAATCTTGGCTTTTTTGCCGTTGTTGTTGAGCTATTGCACCCTTTCTGTGGCGTTCTCCCACACAGCCCCGCAGGGTAAGAAACGATCTCCTACATATGTCATGGTGATGGTAAGACTTGGTGAAGGGTGTTCCCCAGTGCCCACCCCGGGTGTGGAAATGGAGCTGGAGGAGGGTGGAGATGCGTCTGCTTCAACCTCTGCTAAATCCCCAGCATGGAGAACCTGCCCAGCATCTGGCCTACGGTGGGGGCTTAAGGAATGTCTGTTTAACGAATGGCAAAGGACTGAAAGTCCAGAACAGGCACCACCTGGGAAGCTTTGTGAGTGTCAGGACTGGCATTGTGAACAAGGCAGCAAAGAGACAGGAGGAGACCTCTCAGTTCTAACTCCGGCCATCTGGGATTTCCTTCAAAGCTCCACCTTCCCAACTGCTTCCTGTTTGAAAATCCCTCATCTTCATGGAGCACAAAATCCCAGAATCGCAGGATGATACAGCAATGAATCAACCGAGAACAGGAGGAGATGGGAGGCCGAGACGAGGAGACCCACGCACCTATTTCCCTGCTGGCCTCATAAAGTCCTCCCCAGACTGTTCCTGCCCAGAATCCAGCCCCACCAGGTCTGCGCTCACCCTCACCCCTGCTAGTTGTGAACAAATAAAGATGAATATACTTGCAGTTGTTTCTGCCTGGATTTCACTGCTGCCTCTGTATCTCCATGCTTCTTGCTTTTCTGATTTGGGGAACGCTCTTCTCTCTGCTTTTGCTCACTAGTCCTCTTAGAAGTAGGACACAGGCAAGACCACTCACCTTGGACCCATAGAGGTAATAAGGCTGGACGTTGGCGGGTTTATCTCTTTGCGGTTCTTGGGTGAAAGGAATGGCAGTTCGGACAAAACTAGTAGAAGAAAAGAGATGGGGCAGGAGTTAACTGGGTCCTAATATTATTCTTCACGGGACGTGATATAGCAGGAGCCCTTCCGGATCAGGTGCAACCACACTGTTTCTTAGGCGGTGGCCTGTACAGGTACTTCTGACAGACTCCCGTTTAACTCCTATCTCCTTTTCATAGGTGGGAACACTGTAATCCAGGTTCACAGGCCCGACTCTGGGCTTGCAGCTGCTCAGACAGCGGTCAAGAAACTCGAGAACGGGGTAGGCCTGAACACAGCCTTCTCCAGGGCTTGGACCCTCCACCCTCAGTTTGGTTTCCTCAAGAGCGGAGTGCTGCAAACTCTTTCTATAAAGGCCCAGATAGCAAATATGCTCCACTTTGCCAGCCAGATGGTCTCTGTCACAACTACTCAACTCTGCTGTAGCATGGAAGCACCCATAAACATGCTCATAAACCGTAAACGAGTGAGCATGGATGGCAGAGTTCCAATAAAACTTTGTGAATTTCAAATAATTTCCACTTGTCACCAAATTATAATTCTTTGGATTTTTTTCCCTAGCCATCTCAAAATATCAATACCATTCTTAGCTCACAGGCTGAACAAAAAGAGCTGGCAACTAGAGGTGCCTTGTGGGCTGGAGTGTGCAGATCTCTGCACAAGAGGATTTAAAGTCCCAAATCTTTAGAGAATCAGAAGTCCATCTTGCTAAGTGTGTGGATTTTTCCCAGACCCTTCCGTGACTCTGGCACATACTTATTCTATGCTGGCCGTGAGCCAGGCCCTGATGACACTGAGAAGGCTTGTCTGGAGGAGACAGCTGGTTGCTTCTATCATCACCCCCACTCTGCTTTGCACAGAGACTCCCTTACCGGTTGGTGGACCCATTGTAGCAGTAGTTGGGGAGGAAGTCGAAGTTCAGCTCCCAGAAGACGTGCAGGGTGATGCGGCCGTAGGGTGCAGACACGTTGTGATTGGCCTCCCGGAACATGGCATCGAAGCTGTCCAGGGTCATGTGCTTACACAGCAGCCGGTGTGTGAGCCTGTTGATCTCCAGCAGCCACTCCAGCTCCTGCCCAGAGAGAGAGCCCACGGCTGCTGAGGACTCACACACACGCCTTGCATGCAGACACCATTACCTGACAGATGCCTTTCATGCAGGTGAGGGCCCCTCAGACAACTTTATAATGGCCAGCATGGGACTAGGACCGCTACAGTAGTACGTGACGTTCCCTTCTTCTGAGTGAGGGAAGTACCAGACCATGCCCAGGGAGGCTGCATGCCTGCCCACAGAAGGGGACCACAGACCATGTGCAAATCCCTTGTCTGCAGCCCCCTGGGTAGAAAAGCATGACTACTTGCTCTCCAGTTTCTAGGTTAGTAAGGAAAAAGCTTGTCCCTCTGAGTTGCAAGTAAAGTAAAGCTGTGAACATCCATCCATCATCAGAGGCTCTATCTCCACCCTGCAGAAAGCAATCAAAAGAGCTACCACCTATTAAGTACTTAAAATTAGGTTGGACCATGTGAAACTACTGTTTTTTAGGTCAAACACCATTCAATGTTAGTAATTTTTTATGGTTCAGTCTAATACATGCCAAGCAGTATTCTAAGCACTTTATATGTGTTAACTCACTTCATGCTCAAAAACCCCTATAAGGTCAGCATGATGGCTGTTCTTACTGTATACATATAGAAACTAGGCTTTAAGAAGCGCAGTAACTTGGCTTCAAATCCAGGAAGCTGGGCTCCAAAGTTCACATTCTTAACAACTGTATACTATAGAAATTTCAAAAACAGCTGGGGGCAGAACGTTTCCTCATCTGGACTCCTCCTGTGCCCCTCAGTCACACAGGGTTTGGTTACACATGTTGGCAAAGGTTTGGCTGCAAGCTATGGACCAAGGACGTGCATGAGCTGTGGGCCTTGGTCGTTTGAAATCCAACCTTCAGGCAGAGAACAGGAGCAGAGTGGATAATATCTGGACAGAGCAGGTCACTGCACTTGCTAGGAAGTAAAAAGGATAAAATCCTTTGGGCTGGCTTTAGTTCCTTGCTGTATTGCTATCAAAGAGAATCAAAGCACAGTCCTGTGCAGAAAGCATCTCTGTGATGCTCTAGGACACTCCTATACTGTAGTGGTTAAGCCATCTTTTGAGATGGGTACGACTGCCCCCCTGTTTCATAGAGGGGAAAACCAAGGCTCAGAGGGTGAAGTAACTCGCTCAGCGTCATAGAGTGAATACAGAACAGGGCTTAGGATGTGATCCCAGGTCTTCTGACTCCAAATCACGTGTGTTTGGCCCCTGTGACACAGCTGCCTGGAATAAAGAAGCAATGACTGAGAAAGCCCTTTGAAAAGCAAAGATGGCTTTACAACATAAAAGCTAAAAGAACGTCGGCAAAGGCAGTTCCCCAGAGTGTGGCCAGGAAGTGGGATGGTCAGAGGGCCAGCTGTAAGAGCTGGGCCTTGGAGCCCAGTTGTCTACAGTCATAGGAGGTGGCCTCACACCAGAGATTCAGTTTTATTCTCATCAGCCACAAGACCCCTCTGACTCTGGTTGGGGTCCAGAGTGTGGTAGCCCCAGACCACACTTCCAATCTTGGAGCTTCGTCTCTCTGAAACTCAGATTCCGTGGCTCTAAATCAGGGGCAAAATACTGTCTGCAGGTAAGTGAGACAAGCTGGGGGAGGAGGGAGCCCCGGGCTGGGCTGTCCGTGGCAAATTGGAGAGCCGCTGCCAGATAAAGGTGGAGCGGCTACTTCACGTCATCTGATTCTTTGTTACTACGTCGGAATGGGGCTTAGTGATGGCAGATCCTGCCATCTCTTGAAAGAAGGCCAAAATCTGGACTGCAATTCTGGAATGGTAGCTGGAAGAATAAGTTTCCAGCCAGTGTGCACTGTGAAGTAAATGAAGGGTGGAAATACAGAATCAGCTGTCTGCTTCCATCTCTTGGGGCCTAGCTAGCTGGACGGCATTTTTGTTCCTATTCACTTAGGGCAGGTAAGTAAGTAAGTAAGTAAGTAAATAAATAAATGCAATGAATGTGCATGATTTTATTTCTAAGATCACTGAGTCCCTTAGCACATGGAGGTGCCCTGTTACCATGAAGAGAGCTACAGATGAGAAAATGGGATTGAACAATTTCTGTTCTAATGTTCTGTGATTTTAATGGTCTCACAGATGTGCATCAGAGACTGAAGGAGACAGTGCTCAACTCCGCTGATATGGGGGTGCTGGAAATGTAGGTCCACTTCTTCCGCCATGCCCCAGGAGTTTTTATTATGTAATGCAAACTGTGTTTTGCATCAGCCGTGTACTTCCAGCCTTTCAGTCAGAAGAGGACACTTGCCTGAGGGATTCAGGGCTCAGTGCATCAAGGCACAGAGGTTTAGAAGGCCACAGGGGTGGTCCAGGTGCCTTCTGAGAGGATGTCAGCTCTCTATACTAAAGCCGGTTTACTGGGGGGCAACACAGAGAAGCAGCACTGGGGAAACAAAACACCCAAACGGGCAACTTCTGTGAAGTAGTGGAAAGGGCTTTTCCACGGGAACCAAAAAACTTAAGTGTCAGCCACACTTGGCCGTTAACCAGCTCTGTGGTCCAGGTGGGCCAGGAGAATAGGGGTCTCAAACTCAGGCACAGCAAGGCCTGGTAGGTCATCCCATGAATGAATCGTGCTACAGGGCCTGCGGCAAACCCAGGAGAGCCCAGCCCAGCCGATGGGAAAGTCTAGTCATTTCTAGGCAATTGCTGCTATCTGGGAAGGCCGGTCTGAGGTTGCCAGAGCTTCTGCAGTTTTATTCTAATTCTTCCAAGTGTTAAGTGTTGGCTCCAAATTTCAAATATGCTTCATAGCCTAAACAAAACACAGCCTGCAGGCTGCCAGCTCTCAACTTTGGCATCAGATCCCTCCGAGAATCTACTTGCTCAGCTGCGTAGGATGAGGGCCACCGACCGATGAAATCTCTGCAACCCTCCCAACTGGGCATCAAGCCACCCCCTCCCCATCTCAGGACGGAGCTTCTAAGGTGGAGGGAAGGGCTGAGGGGACCACATCCTTTGCTTTGTTTCTCAGAAGAGGCAGAAGCCTTCTCAGCCGAGGCAGTGGGGGCCTCCTGACCCTACAGGAGAGAGCATCCCTGGGCTCTCCTCTTCATGCGCTTCATGGGAAGTGGCTACTCTCCTGGTGGATGTTGTCCTCACCTGACAAACACAAGCTTTCACTGTTTGTTTTGATTTTGTTCCCAGCTAAAAGAACATTCAGTGCCTTTCAAGGGCTGGGAAGAGGCCATAGATACCCACACACACCCCAAAACCAGTTTTTCCGTAAGATATGCTCATTCATTACTGGAAAACTAGAAGATACAGATAAACAAAGAAGATAAAAACAAAAACCCCACCTCTTGGAGATAATCACTGCTAACATTTGGCAAAGAAAAATATTTCTTAAAGTAGATCTCCCAGCAGAACTTGTGCTATATCACAGTCTCTCAAAGTCAGTGACCCAGTACTTAGGTGGGCAGTTGGGTCAAGTTCTCTTGGAAATGCTTCTGAGAATCTACCCTGAGAGCACCTCAATTTCTATGTTCCTCTCTTTTTTCATAAGCTATTTTCATTAAGTGCAAGGAACTATGCAAAGCTCTTTCCAGGCAGTATCTCATTTCACCCTTTCGACAAGTCTATGAGGTGGATTCTAATATTTCCTCCATTGTACTACAGTATAAGATAAGTAACTCACCCAAGATCACCCAGCTAGTTAAGTGGCAGGGCCAGGACTGGGACCCCAAGGTCTTTCTGATGCTAGAGTCCTAGTTCTTAGTCCCTTTTTCTTTTTTTCTTTAATTTTTTTAAACTTATTTTTTGGCTGCATTGGGTCTTTGTTGCTGCGCATGGGCCTTTTCTAGCTGGGGTGAGTTGGGGGGCTACATTTTGCTGTGGTGCGCAGGCTTCTCATTGCGGTGGCTTCTCTTGTTGCAGTGGATTCTCTTGTTACTAGGCACGCGGGTTTCAGTAGTTGCAGCGCACAGGCTCAGTAGCTGTGGCGCACGGGCTTAGTTGCTCCGTGGCACGTGGGATCTTCCTGGAACAGGGATCGAACCCATGTCCCCTGCATTGGCAGGCAGATTCTTAACCACTGCACCACCAGGGAAGTCCAAGTCTCTTTTTAAAAACCCACTTTGTCCATTAAAAAACCCCACAAAAACCCTTTTTATTTTGAAATAATTTTAGACTTACAGAAAAGCTGTGGAAACTGCAGACTTCCTGCATATTCCTGACCCAGTTTCTCCAATGTTAACCTCTTATGTAAGTTACCTAAAGTAGGAAACTAACATTGGTACAATTCTATGAACTAAATGACAGACCTTATTCAAATTTCACCATTTTGATTTCCATTTTAGGGTTCAATCCAGAATCCCACATTGCACTGAGCTGTCATGTCTCCTTAGTCTTTTCCAATCTCTAACAGATTTCAGTATCTCTTTGTATTTTATGTTCTGGATGCTTCTGAAAAGCATTGTTCATTTTTGAATGCCATTTGATTTGGGTTTATCTGATATATTCTCAGGATTAGATTGAGATTATGCATTTTGCATTATGCATACGTATCAGGGGATACATGAATATACCTTATTTCTGGTGATATTAACCTTTCATGCTTGGTTAAGATGGTGTCTGCTATGAATGGATAAAGAAGAGGTGGCACATATATACAATGGAATATTACTCAGCCATAAAAAGAAACGAAATTGAGTTATTTGTAGTGAGGTGGATGGACCTAGAGTCTGTCATACAGAGTGAAGTAAGTCAGAAAGAGAAAATGTAAAATAGAGAGCTAGTGGGAAGCAGCTACCATAGCACAGGGAGATCAGCTTTGTGACCACCTAGAGGGGTGGGATAGGGAGGGTGGGAGGGAGACGCAAGAGGTAGGGGACATGAGGATATATGTATACGTATAGCTGATTCACTTTGTTATACAGCAGAAACTAACACAACATTGTAAAGCAATTATACTCCAGTAAAGATGTTAAAAAAAAAGAGAAAACATAAATATAATAACAAGTATTCTGCAAAAAAAAAAAAAAAAGATGGTGTCTGCTAGATTTCCCCATTGTAAAATTACTATTCTTCCCTTTGCAACTAATAAATGTCTTGAAGGAGATAATTCGAGACTATGTAAGAATGCTTTTTCTTCTCTAAGTTTTTTTTAAAATTTTTGAGTAATTTTAAAACTTTGGTGAAATATAGATAACATAAAATTTACCATTTTAACCCTTTTTAAATGTACACTTCTGTGGCATTAGATACATTCATATTGTTGTGCCACCATCACCTCCATCCACCTCCAGAACTTCTTAATCTCCCAAACTGAACCTCTGTACCCATTAAGCACTAACTCCCTATTCCTTGGCAAACACCATTGTACTTTCTGTCTCTATAAATCTCACTATTCTAGAAACCTCATAGTAAGAAGAATCATAAAATACTCTTCGAGAAGTTCTGCTCGCTAATTTTAGCATCTGTTACTGGATCTTGCCTGCAACCATTACTACTGTGGTGTTCTAATGGTGATTTTCTACTCCTCTCATTCCTTCTACTCATCTGCTTTTGAAGCATTAAAAGCTTCCTTTGGGGCAGAGTGAAAACAGCCTGAAGGGGTTAGTGCACCACGGCTAGCCGGGAGGGAAGGGAGTCCGGTTGAAGTCTGGAGCTGCGGAAGAGGCAAGAGACCTTTTCTTCCCTCTTTGCTTCCTGGTGCGTGAGGAGAGGGGATTAAGCGCACCGCGTAAAGGAGCTCCAGAAACGGGCGCGGAGCTGCCCAAGAGACAAGAGACTTTTTCTTGCCTCTTTGCTTCCTGGGGCGCGAGGAGAGGGGATTAAGGGCACCGCGTAAAGGAGCTCCAGAAATGGGCGCGAGCCGCGGCTGTCGGCGCGGACAGCAGAGACGGGTGTGGGACGCTAGGGTTGCTGCTGCCGCCACCAAGAGGCCTGTGTGCGAGCACAGGTCACCCTCCACACCGCCCCTCCCGGGAGCTCGTGCAGCCCGCCACTGCCAGGGTCCCGGGATCCAGGGACAGCT
>NC_041221.1:151302840-151305354 GCF_002837175.3 Physeter macrocephalus | reverse complement strand
CTACAGCCAGCATTGTTCTCAATGGTGAAAAACTGAAAGCATTTCCACTAAGATCAGGAACAAGACAAGGTTGCCCACTCTCACCACTCTTATTCAACATAGTTTTGGAAGTTCTAGCCACAGCAATCAGAGAAGAAAAAGAAATAAAAGGAATCCAAATAGGAAAAGAAGAAGTAAAGCTGTCACTGTTTGCAGATGACATGATACTATACATAGAGAATCCTAAGGAGGCTACCAGGAAACTACTAGAGCTAATCAATGAATTTGGTAAAGTAGCAGGATACAAAATTAATGCACAGAAATCTCTGGCATTCTTATACACTAATGATGAAAAATCTGAGAGTGAAATTAAGAAAACACTCCCATTTACCATTGCAACAAAAAGAATAAAATATCTAGGAATAAACCTACTTAAGGAGACAAAAGACCTGTATGCAGAAAATTATAAGACACTGATGAAAGAAATTAAAGATGATACACATCGATGGAGAGATATACCATGTTCTTGGATTGGAAGAATCAACATTGTGAAAATGACTCTACTACCCAAAGCAATCTACAGATTCAATGCAATCCCTATCAAACTACCACTGGCATTTTTTACAGAACTAGGAAAAAAAATTTCACAATTTGTATGGAAACACAAAAGACCCCGAATAGCCAAAGCAATCTTGAGAACGAAAAATGGAGCTGGAGGAATCAGGCTCCCTGACTTCAGATTATACTACAAGGCTACAGTAATCAAGACAGTATGGTACTGGCACAAAAACAGAAATACAGATCAATGGAACAGGATAGAAATCCCAGAGATAAACCCACACACATATGGTCACCTTATCTTTGATAAAGGAGGCAAGGATATACCGTGGAGAAAAGACAGTCTCTTCAATAAGTGGTTCTGGGAAAACTGGACAGCTACATGTAAAAGTAGGAAATTAGAACACTCCCTAACCCCACACACAAGAATAAACTCAAAATGGGTTAAAGACCTACATGTAAGGCCAGACACTATCAAACTCTTAGAGGAAAACATAGGCAGAACACTCTATGACATAAATCACAGCAAGATCCTTTTTGACCCATCTCCTGGAGAAATGGAAATAAAAACAAAAATAAACAAATGGGACCTAATGAAACTTAAAAGCTTTTGCACAGCAAAGGATACCATAAACAAGACCAAAAGACAACCCTCAGAATGGGAGAAAATATTTGCAAATGAAGCAACTGACAAAGGATTAATATCCAAAATTTATAAGCAACTCTTGCAGCTCAATAACAAAAAAACAAACAACCCAATCCAAAAATGGGCAGAAGAACTAAATAGACATTTCTCCAAAGAAGATATACAGATCGCCAACAAACACATGAAAGAATGCTCAACATCATTAATCATTAGAGAAATGCAAATCAAAACGACAATGAGATATCATCTCACGCCGGTCAGATTGGCTATCATCAAAAACTCTAGAAATAATAAATGCTGGAGAGGGTGTGGAGAAAAGGGGACCCTCTTGCACTGCTGGTGGGAATGTAAATTGATACAGCCATTATGGAGAAGAGTATGGAGTTTCCCTGAAGAACTAAAAGTAGAACTACCATATGAGCCAGCAATCCCACTACTGGGCATATACCTTGAGAAAACCATAATTCAAAAAGAGTCATGTACCAAAATGTTCATTGCAGCTCTATTTACAATAGCCAGGACATGGAAGCAACCTAAGTGTCCATCAACAGATGAATGGATAAAGAAGATGTGGCACATATATACAATGGAATATTACTCAGCCATAAAAAGGAATGAAACTGTGTTATTTGTAGTGAGGTGGATGGACCTGGAGTCTGTCATACAGAGTGAAGTAAGTCAGAAGGAGAAAAACAAATACCGTATGCTAACACATATATATGGAATCTAAGAAAAAAAAATGTCATGAAGAGATTAGTGGTAGGACGGGAATAAAACACAGACCTACTAGAGCATGGACTTGAGGATATGGGGAGGGGGAAGGGTAAGCTGTGACGAAGTGAGAGAGTGGCAGGGACATATATACACTACCAAATGTAAATTAGATAGCTAGTGGGAAGCTGCCGCATAGCACAGGGAGATCAGCTCTGTGCTTTGTGACCACCTAGAGGGGTGGGATAGGAAGGGTGGGAGGGAGGGTGACACAAGAGGGAAGAGATATGGGAACATATGTATATGTATAACTGATTCGCTTTGTTGTAAAGGAGAAACTAACACACTATTGTAAAACAGTTATACTCCAATAAAGATGTTAAAAATAAATAAATAAATACATAAATAAATAAATAAAAGCTTCCTTTGATTCACCGAAAGACTGATCAATCAAGTTATTCTAATTCTTGGAAAGAATTAGCAGAGAGTAGTTAAAATTGCTGATTAATAAAAGAAGGTAGGGCTTCCCTGGTGGCGCAGTGGTTGAGAATCCGCCTGCTGATGCAGGGGACACGGGTTCGTGCCCCGGTCCGGGAAGATCCCACATGCCGCAGAGCGGC
>NC_041221.1:151300534-151302500 GCF_002837175.3 Physeter macrocephalus | reverse complement strand
TTTCTCGCAGCCTATGGCTTATCTTTTCATTCACTTAACAGTGCCTTTTACAGAGCAGAAGTCTTTTACAGAGCAGAAGTTGTTAATTTTAACAAAGTTCAACATCAATTTTTTTTTCTTTTATGAATCGTGCTTTTGGTGTTGTATCTAAAAACTCATTGCCGGGCTTCTCTGGTGGCGCAGTGGTTGAGAGTCCGCCTGCCGGTGCAGGGGACACGGGTTCGTGTCCCGGTCCAGGAGGATCCCACATGCCGCGGAGCGGCTGGGCCCGTGAGCCGTGGTCGCTGCGCCTGTGCGTCTGGAGCCTGTGCTCCGCAACGGGAAAGGCCACAACAGTGAGAGGCCCGCGTAACGCAAAAAATAAAATAAAATAAAATAAAAGAAGGTAGTAGGCCTGTCCCATGCTTGTGCATCAGGAACAACTATATAATTTGCACGTCCCAGCACAAAATGAAAATGTGCGGACCCTTGTTAGAAAATGATTAAGTATTCCAAGATGGTGACAGCAGAGCATTAAACCAGTCAAGAGCCTCTGTGGGCTCTATACTACTGCACACCCACAAAGCTGACGCTACTGTGTAACCTCCCCTAGTTTGTTAGGACCACCCAGCTACTTTCTGGAGCTGTAGAATCCTAAAGGACAAGCAGCTGTGCCCCAGGGCTGGCCATTTCTAGAGATTTCAAGATCCCCCCTCCACTCCCATTCTCTAGGCAACCAGGAAGGTAAGATTACTCTTATTCTTTTTAAATCTTTTTTTTTCCCCCGTCTCATTCATATGAGAAAGAGACCCGTTGCTTCTCTGTAACTAGCTCAGTACCAGGCTAACAACAACCCCCAATGAGGCTTCTAGTCTGAGCAGTCCCAGAGCAGAACTCACAAGGGCCCCCATCTCTTACCACGATGGAGGTCAGGTCCTCACTCTCAAAGCGGCTGATGGCCTGGTCCAAGGATTTATACATGGCGGCAGAGATGCGCTGGGTAATGAGTCTGTTCAAGTCAATTGATCTACCCAACAGCTGCATGAAAGAGAGAGAGAGAGAGAGAGGGAGAGATACAAGGTTACTTAAGGTTTGTTTGCACAGGCACATGACAACTAAATGCAATGCACTGACAGGAAATTGTACTAAAATTATAAAGAACATGACCAGGACAAATAGGGACTCTATGAAGAAAACAGTATTATTAAATTTCCTGAGTATGATAATTCTATTTGGATGATGAAAGAATGTCCTTGTTCTTAGGAGATACACGCTGAGGTATCAGCGGTAAAGTGTCATATGTCTCCAACTTACTCTCAACTGGCTAAGAAAAAAGTATGTATATTAAAATATATATTTTATTATAGTGGGTTGGCCAAAAAGTTCATTTGGTATTTTTCTGTAAGATGTTACAAACATTTTGGTCAACCTAATATTTATATATAAATATGTTTTTTAAATTATATATACTATAAACATATATTTAAACTACACTTACTATATTTATGAGAGAAAAAACACATACATGAGTAAAAGAAAGTGAATCAAATGTGGTTAAAACATGAATAATCATGAAGCTGGCTACAAAGTATATCTGTGTGTTTACTGTGTTATTCTTTGATGAACACAGATGTCAAAATGCTGAACAAAATACCAGCAGACAGAATCCAACAGCACATTAAAAGGCTCATACACCATGACCAAGTGGGATTTATCCCAGGAATGCAAGGATTCTTCAATATATGCAAATCAATCAATGTGATACACCTCATTAACAAATTAAGGAATAAAAACCATATGATAACCTCAATAGATGCAGAAAAAGCTTTTGACAAAATTCAACACCAATTTATGATAAAAACTCTCCAGAAAATGGGCATAGAGGGAACGTACCTCAACGTAATAAAGGCCATATATGACAAACCCACAGCAAACATCATACTCAATGGTGAAAAACTGAAACCATTTCCACTAAGATCAGGAACAA
>NC_041221.1:151297822-151300480 GCF_002837175.3 Physeter macrocephalus | reverse complement strand
TCGTGCCCCGGTCCGGGAAGATCCCACATGCCGCAGAGCGGCTGGGCCCGTGAGCCGTGGTCGCTGCGCCTGTGCGTCTGGAGCCTGTGCTCCGCAACGGGAAAGGCCACAACAGTGAGAGGCCCGCGTAACGCAAAAAATAAAATAAAATAAAATAAAAGAAGGTAGTAGGCCTGTCCCATGCTTGTGCATCAGGAACAACTATATAATTTGCACGTCCCAGCACAAAATGAAAATGTGCGGACCCTTGTTAGAAAATGATTAAGTATTCCAAGATGGTGACAGCAGAGCATTAAACCAGTCAAGAGCCTCTGTGGGCTCTATACTACTGCACACCCACAAAGCTGACGCTACTGTGTAACCTCCCCTAGTTTGTTAGGACCACCCAGCTACTTTCTGGAGCTGTAGAATCCTAAAGGACAAGCAGCTGTGCCCCAGGGCTGGCCATTTCTAGAGATTTCAAGATCCCCCCTCCACTCCCATTCTCTAGGCAACCAGGAAGGTAAGATTACTCTTATTCTTTTTAAATCTTTTTTTTTCCCCCGTCTCATTCATATGAGAAAGAGACCCGTTGCTTCTCTGTAACTAGCTCAGTACCAGGCTAACAACAACCCCCAATGAGGCTTCTAGTCTGAGCAGTCCCAGAGCAGAACTCACAAGGGCCCCCATCTCTTACCACGATGGAGGTCAGGTCCTCACTCTCAAAGCGGCTGATGGCCTGGTCCAAGGATTTATACATGGCGGCAGAGATGCGCTGGGTAATGAGTCTGTTCAAGTCAATTGATCTACCCAACAGCTGCATGAAAGAGAGAGAGAGAGAGAGAGGGAGAGATACAAGGTTACTTAAGGTTTGTTTGCACAGGCACATGACAACTAAATGCAATGCACTGACAGGAAATTGTACTAAAATTATAAAGAACATGACCAGGACAAATAGGGACTCTATGAAGAAAACAGTATTATTAAATTTCCTGAGTATGATAATTCTATTTGGATGATGAAAGAATGTCCTTGTTCTTAGGAGATACACGCTGAGGTATCAGCGGTAAAGTGTCATATGTCTCCAACTTACTCTCAACTGGCTAAGAAAAAAGTATGTATATTAAAATATATATTTTATTATAGTGGGTTGGCCAAAAAGTTCATTTGGTATTTTTCTGTAAGATGTTACAAACATTTTGGTCAACCTAATATTTATATATAAATATGTTTTTTAAATTATATATACTATAAACATATATTTAAACTACACTTACTATATTTATGAGAGAAAAAACACATACATGAGTAAAAGAAAGTGAATCAAATGTGGTTAAAACATGAATAATCATGAAGCTGGCTACAAAGTATATCTGTGTGTTTACTGTGTTATTCTTTGATGAACACAGATGTCAAAATGCTGAACAAAATACCAGCAAACAGAATCCAACAGCACATTAAAAGGCTCATACACCATGACCAAGTGGGATTTATCCCAGGAATGCAAGGATTCTTCAATATATGCAAATCAATCAATGTGATACACCTCATTAACAAATTAAGGAATAAAAACCATATGATAACCTCAATAGATGCAGAAAAAGCTTTTGACAAAATTCAACACCAATTTATGATAAAAACTCTCCAGAAAATGGGCATAGAGGGAACGTACCTCAACGTACATAGAAAATCCTAAAGATACCACCAGAAAACTACTAGTGCTAATCAATGAATTTGGTAAGGTTGCAGGATACAAAATGAATGCACAGAAATCTCTGGCATTCCTATAGACCAACAATGAAAAATCAGAAAGAGAAATTAAAGAAACACTCCCATTTACCACTGCAGCAAAAAGAGTAAAATACCTAGGAATAAACCTGCCTCAGGAGGGGAAAGGCATGTACTCAGAAAACTATAAAACAGTAATGAAACAAATCAAAGATGACGTAAACAGATGTAGAAATATACCATGTTCTTGGATTGGAAGAAACAATATGGTGAAAATGATTAGACTACCCAAAGCAATCTACAGATTCAAACCAATCCCTATCAAACTACCAATGGCATTCTTCACAGAATTAGAACAAAAAATTTTACAACTGATATGGAAACACAAAAGACCCTGAATAGCCAAAGAAATCTTGAGAAAGAAAAACGGAGTTGGAGGAATCAGGCTCCCCGACTTCAAACTGTACCACAAAGCTACAGTAATCAAGACAGTATGGTACTGGCACAAAAACAGAAATATAGATCAATGGTACAAGACAGAATGCCCAGAGAAAAACCCACGCACATAGGGGCACCTAATTTACGACAAAGGAGGCAAGAACATACAATGGAGAAAAGACAGCCTCTTCAATAAGTGGTGCTGGGCCAACAAACCAGCTTTACAACAAACGCTAAAGGAACATCTCTAGGCAGAAAACACAAGAGAAGGAAAACACCTACAATAAAAAAACCCAAAACAATTAAGAAAATGGTAATAGGAGCATACATATCGATAATATCCTTAAATGTAAATGGATTAAATGCTCCAACCAGAAGACATAGACTGGGTGAATGGATACAAAAACAAGACCCATATATATGCTGTCTACAAGAGACCCACTTCAGACCTAGGGACACATACAGACTGAAAGCGAGGGGATGGAAAAAGATATTCCATGCAAATGGAAAGCA
>NC_041221.1:151296330-151297790 GCF_002837175.3 Physeter macrocephalus | reverse complement strand
ATGTTACAAGAGGCAAGGAAGGACACTACATAATGATCAAGGGATCAATCCAAGAAGAAGGTATAACAATTGTAAATATTTATGCACCCAACATAGGAGCACCTCAATACATAATGCAAATGCCAACAGCCATAAAAGGGGAAATCGGGTCTTCCCTGGTGGAGCAGTGGTTGAGAGTCCGCCTGCTGATGCAGGGGACACGGGTTCGTCCCCCAGTCCGGGAAGATCCCACATGTCACAGAGCGGCTAGGCCCGTGAGCCATGGCTGCTGAGCCTGCATGTCTGGGGCCTGTGCTCCGCAACGGGAGAGGCCACAACAGTGAGAGGCCCGCGTACCGCAAAAAAAAAAAAAAAAGAAAAAAAAAAGGGAAATCGACAGTAACACAATAGGGGACTTTAACACCCCACTTTCACCAATGGACAGATCATCCAAAATGAAAATAAATAAGGAAACACAAGCTTTAAATGATACATTAAACAAGATGGACTTAATTCATATTTATAGGACATTCCATCCAAAACAAGAGAATACACTTTCTTCTCAAGTACTCATGGAACATTTGCCAGGATAGATCGTATCTTTGGTCACAAATCAAGCCTTGGTAAATTTAAGAAAATTGAAATCGTATCAAGTATCTTTTCTGACCACAATGCTATGAGACTAGATATCGATTACAGGAAAAAAAATTGTGAAAAATACAAACACATGGAGGCTAAACAATACACTACTAAATAACAGAGAGATCACTGAAGAAATCAAAGAGGAAATTAAAAAATACCTAGAAAGAAATGACAATCTAAACATGACGACCCAAAACCTATGGGATGCAGCAAAAGCAGTTCTAAGAGGGAAGTTTATAGCAATACAATCCTACCTCAAGAAACAGGAAACGGGCTTCCCTGGTGGCACAGTGGTTGAGAATCTGCTTGCCAATGCAGGGGACACGGGTTCGAGCCCTGGTCTGGGAGGATCCCACATGCCATGGAGCAACTAGGCCCATGAGCCACAACTACTGAGCCTGTCCGTCTGGAGCCTGTGCTCCACAACAAGAGAGGTCGCGATAGTGATAGGCCCATGCACCACGATGAAGAGTGGCCCCCACTGGCCACAACTAGAGAAAGCCCTTGTACAGAAACGAAGACCCAACACAGCAAAAATAAATAAATAAATAAACTCCTACCCCAACATCTAAAAAAAAGAAGAAACAGGAAACATCTCAAATGAACAACCTAACCTTACACCTAAAGCAATTAGAGAAAGAAGAACAAATAACCCCCAGTTAGCACAAGGAAAGAAATCATAAAGATCAGATCAGAAATAAATGAAAAAGAAATGAAGGAAATGATAGCAAAGATCAATAAAATTAAAAGCTTGTTCCTTGAGAAGATAAACAAAATTGATAAACCATTAGCCAGACTCATGAAGGAAAAAAGGGAGAAGACTCAAATCAATAGTATTA
>NC_041221.1:151287362-151296106 GCF_002837175.3 Physeter macrocephalus | reverse complement strand
CCAATAAAATGGACAACCTGGAAGAAATGGACAAATTCTTAGCAAAGCACAACCTCCTGAGACTGAATCAGGAAGAAACAGAAAATATAAAGAGACCAATCACAAGCACTGAAGTTGAAACTGTGA
The DNA here is from genome assembly GCF_002837175.3 of Physeter macrocephalus. Classification (NCBI taxonomy): domain Eukaryota; kingdom Metazoa; phylum Chordata; class Mammalia; order Artiodactyla; family Physeteridae; genus Physeter; species Physeter macrocephalus. The sequence continues at coordinate 151,295,980 of NC_041221.1, read as the reverse complement.
TTAAAATTCTTCCAAGAAACAAAAGCCCAGGACCAGATGGATTCACTGGTGAATTCTATCAAACATTTAGAGAAGAGCTAACACCTATCCTTCTCAAACTCTTCCAAAAGATAGCAGAGGGAGGAACACTCCCAAACTCATTCTATGAGGCGACCATCACCCTGATACCAAAACCAGACAAAGACGTCACAAAAAAAGAAAACTACAGACAAATATCACTGATGAACATAGTTGCAAAGATCCTCAACAAAATCCTAGCAAATAATCCAAAACACATTAAAAGGTTCATACACCATGATCAAGTGGGGTTTATCCCAGGAATGCAAGGATTCTTCAATATATGCAAATCAATCAATGTGATACACCATATTGACAAATTGAAGGAGAAAACCATACAATCATCTCAATAGATGCAGAAAAAAGCTTTCGACAAAATTCAACACCCATTTATGATAAAAACTCTCCAGAAAGTAGCCATAGAGAGAACTTACCTCAACACAATAAAGGCCATATATGACAAACCCACAGTCAACATCATTCTCAATGGTGAAAAACTGAAACCATTTCCACTAAGATCAGGAACAAGACAAGGTTGCCCACTTTCAACACTATTATTCAACATAGTTTTGGAAGTTTTAGCCACAGCAATCACAGAAGAAAAAGAAATAAAAGGAATCCAAATTGGAAAAGAAGAAGTAAAACTGTCACTGCTTACAGATGACATGATACCATACTTAGAGAATTCCAAAGATGCTACCAGAAAACTACTAGAGCTAATCAATGAATTTGGTAAAGTTGCAGGATACAAAGTTAATGCACAGAAATCTCTTGCATTCCTATACACTGATGATGAAAAATCAGAAAGAGAAATAAGGAAACACTCCCATTTACCATTGCAACCAAAAGAGCAAAATACCTAGGAATAAACCTACCTAAGGAGACAAAAAACCTGTATGCAGAAAAGTATAAGACACTGATGAAAGAAATTAAAGATGCTACAAACAGATGGAAAGATATACCATGTTCTTAGATTGGAAGAATCAACATTGTGAAAATCACTATATACCCAAAACAATCTACAGATTCAATGCAATCCCTAACAAACTACCAATGGCATTTTTCAGAGAACTAGAACAAAAAATTTCACAGTTTGTATGGAAACACAAAAGACCCTGAATAGCCAAAGCAATCTTGAGAAAGAAAAACAGAGCTGAAGGAATCAGGCTCCCTGACTTCAGACTATACTACAAAGCTACAGTATGGGACTGGCACAAAAATAGAAGTATAGATCAATGGAACAGGATAGAAAGTCCAGAGATAAACCCACACACATATGGTCACCTTATCTTTGATACAGGAGGCGAGAATATACAATGGAGAAAAGACAGCCTCTTCAATAAGTGGTGCTGGGAAAACTGGACAGCTACATGTAAAAGAATGAAATTAGAACACACCCTAACATCATACACACAAAAAACCTCAAAATGGATTAAAGGCCTTAGTGTAAGGTCAGACACTATAAAACTCTCAGAGGAAAACATAGGCAGAACACTAGATGACATACATCACAGCAAGATCCTTTTTGACCCACCTACTAGAGAAATGGAAATAAAAACAAAAATAAACAAATGGGACCTAATGAAACTTAAAAGCTTTTGCACAGCAAAGGAAACCATAAACAAGACAAAAAGACAACCCTCAGAATGGGAGAAAATATTTGCAAACGAAGCAACCGAGAAAGGATTAATCTCCAAAATATACAGGCAGCATGCAGCTCAATATCATAAAAACAAACAACCCAATCCAAAAATGGGCAGAAGACCTAAATAAACATTTCTCCAAAGAAGATATACAGATTGCCAACAAACACATGAAAGGATGCTCAACATCACTAATCATTAGAGAAATGCAAATCAAAACTACAATGAGGTATCACTTCATGCAGGTCAGAATGGCCATTATTAAAAAATCTAGAACCAATAAATGCTGGAAAGAGTGTGGTGAAAAGGGAACCCTCCTGCACTGTTGGTGGGAATGTAAATTGATACAACCACTATGGAAAATAATATGGCAGTTCCTTAAGAAACTAAAAATAGAACTGCCATATGACCCAGCAATCCCACTACTGGGCATATATCAGTAGAAAACCATAATTCAAATAGAGACATGTACCACGATGCTCATGGCAGCACTATTTACAATAGCCAGGACACGGAAGCAACCTAAATGTCTATTGACAGATGAATGGATAAAGAAGATGTGGCTTTGACATATATACAGTACTGAATGTAATACAGTTGGCTAGTGGGAAGCAGCAGCATAGCACAGAGAGATCGGCTCGGTGCTTTGTGACCACCTAGAGGGGTGGGATAGGGAGGGTGGGAGGGAGGGGATATGGGGACATGTGTATGCATATGGCTGATTTGTTTTGTTGTGCAACAGGAACTAACACAGTATTGTGAAGCAATTATACTCAATAAAGATATATTAAAAAAAAAGTTGAGGAAAAATACGATGCATTCAGACTGTAGGAAGAGGCTCAGGACACACTCTGGTACCCCATGCATTGCTGACATCCTGAATCTACCCTTGAAGTTCTTCCTGTATCCGTCCTGTGCCCCAGTTCAGAGTCACCAGGGAGTAGCAGTCCCCCCAGCGAGGGCCTATCGTGTGCCTTTATGGGGATGAATGTAAAAGCATGAGGAAAAGGGCTGACTACAGGCTGGAAAATATAGCTTAGGAGAATTTCCACTGGGGTACACGTGGGCATTACTGCAGATGCTACGTAGATAGCAATAAACATTTATTGAGTACCTGTTGAGTGCACTGCACTTTGCTAGGTGCCCAAGGATACTTGGGCAAGGATAATTCTCAACGATTTTATTTTTTTCTGCTTCCCTTTTGGGAGAGATTTTCCACCAACTGACTAAGGCTCCTTATAGCACACACAAAGCCCTCAGGATTAATGTCCTGTGACTAATTCTAGCTGCACTGGTAACTGATAGCTGTAATCTTCTGAGAGGCTGAAGGAAAAACTCTCTTTGAGCCCTTACTGTTGGCAGAGGTGAAAATGATTTTTCCTCTTACGATTCTCCATTTCTCTTAGATTTCTCAGAGCAATGGGACTATCCAGGGTTTCCAGGGTAAATCCTCTCCTCTTTATCCAGGGCATCTTCTCAGTCTCAGCCCTGCTTCCCTTCCCCCAAGTCTTCTCCACAAACACGTGAAGCACAGAATAAGCACACAGAGGTCACAGCATGAAGGCCATTTCAACACTGTGTGGCTGACAGCAGGGCTTAGGAGTAGGATGCAATGTCTGCTGGAGCATCTCTTATTTTTGTCTGCCAGGCTCACGTGAACATTTTTAAGCAGGGATATGTTTCTAGCTCCTGGCAGAATTTCCTCTACATCTGGGGTCAAATGTTAACAGAGACTAACTCCATAAAGACAAACCATAATGGGCCCTGTTCAGGGGTAGATTTACCCATTTCTGAACATGAGTCCCAACTGAAGGAGGTGGGCTGCAGCTTATGATGGGAGGACAAAGGCTTTGGTGGCCGCTACTCATCAGAGGTGAATGGCAGCTGGGCTGAGAAGCCTAGAACTTGAACCAAAGGAAGCCCAATGCCTCTTGACTGTAAGATTCTGAGGGGGTGTTATATCCATGGTCAGCAGCCCACGCGGGGCAATACCCAGGGAAGACTGTAAGCAGTCCTGATTTCCAATCTCTAGGCTAACGTCACAGTTCCTCTCTCCTGCCCATTCCACCTCTGTCACCATACCTGGACGTGTCTCTGCTTCAACAGCGTTTCGTAGCGGTTGGATGGTGGGTATGGAATGATGACTCCATAATTCTTACATTCAGCCCTAAAGCGTTTATCCAACAGGACACTGGAAGGGATAAAAGTGAAATAAGGCCAGTAAACATGACGGTGAATGGTGATCAATCACCCAGCCATGTGTATTTCAAACCACAGGATCTACTCATGAAGTGCTATCTTATATATTTTAAATATTTTTTTCTGATCTAGAGCAAAGTTCTTCTAATTTTTTCAGCCCAAAAAGCTCAATATGTAAAAAAACAGAATTTCTGTGTTAAAGACGGGCAACACAGAAGTTGAGATGCATTCTTGCTTTTATTCATTCACCATAAAAGCAATTGAGTCCCTGCTTAGTATATCCCAGGAAACATTCTAGGTACCTAGGATAGAAAGTTCTTGTCCTTATGGAGCTTATGTTCTAGTAAAGAGAGACTGATAATAAATAAATAAGCAGAGGAATAAAATAATTTCAGATAATAGTAAATACCTGCATAGTATTTACTATTCACCAAGCATACACGTACATGCAGAGAATCATTTTTAATCTCACAACAATCCTATGAATTAGATGTTCTATTATGATCTTTTACACTGAGCCATGGATTGCAGAGTAATAAGTGCTCTGAAAATAATAAAACAGGATCATTTGGTGTTAGGAGGTCAGGGAAAGTCTCTCTAAAGAGGTTCTGTTGGACAGAGACCTAAATGCTAAAAATGGAAAGATCCGGGGGAAGAATCTTTCAGGCATGATTAGCTTGGTATGTTGAGAAAAAGGAAAAATGGTCAGTGTAGATAAGGGGCAGGTGTGCTGGAGAGTATGGTGCAAAAATGAATTTATAAAGTTAGTCTAGGGGCCAGACCATGTGGGACGATATAAGCCACCGTAAGGAGGTTAGATGTTTTCTAGATGTAATTGAAGCCATGGAAAGGTTTTAAGCAGGAAAGTGACATCATCTAAATCTACACTGTCCAATATATTAGCCACCCACCAGGTGAGCCTACTGAGCACCTGAAACGTGGCAGGTCCAAGCTGAGATGTGCTATTAGTATAAAATACACACTAGATGTTGAAGACTTAGGAAAAAAACATTGAAAACTATTTCCTTAATAACTTTTTATTGGTTACATGTTGAAATTATAATATTTTAGATACAATGGATTATATAAAATATAGTATTAAATTAATTTTTAAAATATGGCTACTAAAACATTTAAAATTACATCTGTGACCCAACATTTGTGATTGTATTATATTTGCATAATAATGCATTCTATTTGCATTCTATTTCTATTTCTAGCAATGATCTAGATCACTCTGTCCCTCCTGTGCTCTCTGACTCTCCCAACTTCTCGCAATCTCCCCCAACTTCCCGTATCTTTGACAAACCACAGATCTTATAAGGAGGGATATAGATTAAGATTCCTATTTCAGATAAGGATATTTTGTAAATTAAATATATAGAGGACCCAGGGTTTGACAAGTCTGAGTTTGTTTACACAGACAATGGACCAGCATATTTGAAAATTATCTTAGAGAAGCTGGAAGCCTAGCTCACTGTTAGAACCCCATGCAATTCAATCCAGACACTTGTGAAGTGACTCCTTTGTGAAAGGCTGTGTTCTTTGCACTTTCCCTGAAACCCTATGCATATGCTTTCTATAGTTTACATCCTTAAGAGCCATTCACTTCATTTAATGCACATTCTGTGTTAACAGACACTTGTGCATCTGTACACCACCTCCTGTCTGAAATACATCAGGACAACTCAAGTTGTTGAAAGCAAAACAAAGCAAATTTTTATTGTAGGGGAAAAAAGTAACAATCCTTGAAATTACTGGTTGGTACATTTGGATTTCCAATAAAAAGGGAAATATCTCTATCTCTATCTATCTATCTATCTGTCTATCTATCTATGTAGGCAGGGTTTTTTTGACCAGTACTATTATGGGTTCCTCGAACCCAGGAATTCTCAGGGGTCTAAATCAACCCATACTGACAATACCAATGAGCCTGTAAAACTTGACATGTCCAGACCTCTCCTCTTCCTTGGCCTTCTGTCTGGCCTTCATACTCCCATTCTTGCTCACCTCCAATCCATTCTCTACAGTTCAATGTTTTTAAAAGATCAAACTTCTAAAAATAAAAATCAAACTGGGTCACTGTCACACTTTGGAAACTATCCCGTGGTGTTCCACTCCTCCTAGGACAAATGCCTACAAGGCTGCAAGACCTGGGCCCTGCCTACCTGCCCAGCTTTACCATGCAGCCTGCCCACTCTGTGGTCCGTGAATGAGACATTTACATGTACTAATTCACATTAATCCTCTCAACAGCCCTACAAAGTAGAAGTAGGCATGCTCTTCATCTTATGCTTCTGCCACAGGGACTCTGCACAAGTAGTTTGTTTTGCCTGCAATTTCTAGCCCTATTCTTCACCCAGTTTTACTTAATCAAGTAAAGTAAAAATCAACTTCAGATGTGAACTCAAATGTTACTTTCTCAGGACAGCCCTTCCAGTTACCCATCCCAAAGACTAGTTCAGGTTTAACTGTCATATATTCCCATTAGATTGTCCTTCATAGGAACCTCCCTTGCCACTGTGCATTCAGTAGTTTTTATTAATGTCTGTTTTCCTCACTAGACTGTAAGCTCCATGAGATCTAGCACCACATCTGCCTATTTTCCTTTCTCCTACATTCTAGCACCAAATCCAGGCCCAGGGAATCACTCAGATTTCCTTAGGTCCTAAAGGAGAAGGGAGGTTTTGCAACAGAGAACCTTGCCTTCTAGGTGGCAATCTTAGGAAGCTTTGCTGCACATAGCCCTGGGGCTCTCATACCTGCCAGCCATTGCTTTGTAGTAAGCAAAGATCTGGTCCGCCAGCTTGTAGACAAACTGATCAAAACACAGGTTCACCTGGTGAAGAAGAAGCAGGAAATGTCAATGGTGTCTGTCCGGCTTTATTAGAGAAATTTCAGCAACTGAATGGGGCAGTGGTGCAGGACTGCCTGAAGTGTAAGGTGAAGCAAGATGCTTTGCAGGAAAAAAAAAAAAAGAAGATTCTGTGGCCAACTAAGTTTGGGAAGTCTGGTCCCTTGCTCTCAAGGTCCTCAACCAGGCACAAAGAAAGCAAAATTCAAAAAGCTGTTGAGGAACCACTGGCCCCCTCCTGGCTGTTACAAGGTGCCTGCCCAGGGGGAATGCCACAGATAGGGCTTCACATCCTGTAATTACACATTTCAGTCCCCTCATCTCTCCCGATAGAATTTCTTGTCTTTTCCTTTTATTTTACTTTACCTTGCTTTGCAAATGAAGAAGTTAATGGTCATTAAAAATTTAAAAACCTCTTTTTAAAACCAGTTTGCTTAAAAATCTTCGGGTTTTTTTTTTTTTTGTGGTATGCGGGCCTCCCTCTGCTGTGGCCTCTCCCGTTGCGGAGCACAGGCTCCGGACGCGCAGGCTCCCAGCCACTCCGCAGCATGTGGGATCCTCCCAGACCGGGGCGCGAACCCGGTTCCCCTGCATCGGCAGGCGGACGCGCAACCACTGCGCCACCAGGGAAGCCCCAAATCTTTGGTTTTTAATGAATAAGAGACCGTCTTGCCTTTTCAGTGTTTCATCATGTCAGTGGCAGAATGTGATGCTGAGGTGAGAAGAAAGTTCACAGCAGACATAGAGGATCGAAAGCAAATCCTCCAATGATGGCAAGAGCAGGGAACGGCCAAAGGTGGGGCGTTAAAGAGATGGGCTCTGATAGTAGCAGGGTAACAGTATAACTTCAAAGGAAATAGACTGTATTTAGGTGATTAATCTTCAATCCTTTTCGCACCAAACTCCCAGCTCCATAAGGTTAACTCTTTATTCAAAGAGCTTTTATATCTTTTATTTTACACACTAAGTGTTATTCTGAACATAAAAACACAGTGCTGTGTGCAGTGTTGTCCTCATATGCAGGTAACCAAGGCCTCTGCCCTGGAGTCTGAGCTTCAAGGATCCCTAAGGGGGCCTCTTTCAGGCAAAGGACCCGTAAGATCCAGGGTGGCGTGCCCAACTCATGCCCCCTTCTATAACCAGCTTTGAATATTCTTGCCCAAATAGCCCAAGTCCCTTCCAGGCCCTGTGTGCTCTTTTCCCCGGGTTCCTCCCTGAGGGTGGACTGCACTGCAGGTGTGTGCACCCCTAGGGCCTGGGGTTGGCCAAGGGGCCATCGTTCTGGGGCACAGGAGGGAGACAAAGCTTGGGTATCCACACATAGGCCCTTCCTGGTTCAGAACAGAGTCTGAAGATGGGAAGAGAAAGGGGGGCAGGCCATGAGCTCGGGGTCTCAATTTATACTTCTGCTCCATGGCCTCCAGTATTATCCAGGGCTTGTCTGTGTGCTTTCTTTACATTTATTTTTAAAATGTCACTTGGACATATGACACTCTAGATTTTTTGTTTTCAACCTGTTGGAGAACATGACTATCTAAAATCCTATCGGAAAATGGACCTGTCCAAGCTGAGATGCAACCAATTAACTTGTCTACTGGAATCTTTCTTTCCAAATTTGTGTACTGCTCAGGAGACAAACAGGATAGATTTGCACTGGGGTCCAACAAGGTTTTCAACTCCCATAGCAAATGGAGGGTTTAGAAAGAAAGCAGCATCTCTACTAGATTTTCTTTTTTTTTTTTTGGTACGCGGGCCTCTCACTGTCGTGGCCTCTCCCGCCATGGCTCACGGGCCCAGCCGCTCCACGGCACGTGGGATCTTCCCAGACCGGGGCACGAACCCGTGTCCCCTGCATCGGCAGGCGG
>NC_041221.1:151264349-151287294 GCF_002837175.3 Physeter macrocephalus | reverse complement strand
GAACCCGTGTCCCCTGCATTGGCAGGCGGACTCTCAACCACTGCGCCACCAGGGAAGCCCTAGATTTTCTTTGAAATACATAAACTTTCAAACTAATTTGGTGGTAATGCTTGTCCTAAAACACTTACATCTTTCCTTTATAAATAAGAATGCCTTCTATTTGTGTGACAATTGGTCTCAGTCTACGTTTATATAATCCCACGTACTTAGGTGGAGCAGGCTCTCATTCCAACTTCCAGATGACAAAATTGAGATATTTCATAGTCCTTAGTGCTGCTGATCCGTTTCTGGTCCTTGCCGGCCCACGGTAGGACTGCACTTCCTCGCTCCTCTTTGAAAGGAGGCACTGCCATGAGACTTGCTTTGACCAAGGACATGTGTCACTTCCAGGTGGAAGCTTTAAGGATCAGAGTATGATTCACCCTGACACGTCCCCCTGCCATGGCAACTAGTGAATATCCCAGATGGGTCCCAGATTAAAGACTACATAGAACAGAGCCCCCAGCCAACATGCAATGGAGAAATGAACCTTTGGTCCCAAGCTACTAAGAATGTGTGATTGTCTGTAACTGCAGCATACCCCAGCCTTTCCTGATGATTTCAGAAATAAGGCCATTGAGCGACTATTCAACAGTTTCAGAGGTGAGAGGATGGCTATTTCCATCCTACCAGTACTAGAATGAGACTCTGTAAGCTGTGTGATGTGGGGGTAATGATACTTGAACACTCTAAGATTTATTATTTGTAAAATAGACAGTAGCATACACTTCTTAAATTACTGTAAAGATTATTTAAAATGTCCATAAAGTGCTTAGTACTATACCTGGCAAATGGTAAACATGTAATAATTGATAGGTAGCATTACTGTTATTATTATTAGCCAATTAATCCAACTGTAAAAGACCCATTAGAAATTAATTTTACCCATGCAGTTCTAACGTTTGCCATCCCTAAACATCTGAAAAAGAAAGACTATCATCCTGTTCTAGGTCCCTTTTGATGATCATGATGTTTATAAAGATCAGTCTCCAAAGCAAGTCACTGATCTCCCATGCTATGGTCTGAATGTTTGTGTCCCCCCAAAATTCATGTGTTGAAATCCTAACCCCCAAAGGTGATGGAATTAGGAGGTGGGGCCTTTGGGAGGTGATGAGGTCATGAGGATGAAGCCTTCATGAATGGGATCAGTGCTCTTATAAAAGAGACCCAGAGAGCTCCCTGGCCCCGTCCACCATGTAAGGACATGGCAAGAAGTCTGGGACCCAGAAGAGGGCCCTCCCCTGACCAGGTTGGCACCCTGATCTCAGACTTCTAGCTTCCAGAACTGTGAGAAATACATTTCTGTTGTTTATAAGCCCCGCAGTCTGTGGTATTTCATTATAGCAGCCCAAATGGACTAAGACACCCCACTTTGTGCCCAGCTAGAGATCTGAAAAGTCCAGACTCTTGGAACACGATTTATAAGAACAAAAGGAGAAGCAATCACTTGCCTCAGCTTCGATCTCATCGTACAGGAACTGCTTTTTAAACTTAGTCAGAGCATAGTAGGCGCTGTCGTTGTACAGGTCCAAAGGGTAGAGGACGTATCTGAAGAGGGAAAAACAATGGCCAGTAGCTCACTAATGATCTCTCTTAAGGCAGGCAGATTTAAACTTGCTTAGGAAATATGAACAGTTGGGTGAACAAATTCAGAGTGAGGAAAAAGAGACCCTTTCAGGGTCTAGGATGTTTCCAGCCTCCACTTAGGAATAACTTACTTTACTGTCTGCCCACAGAAATCAAAGTCCATGATGTTAATAAATGCAAGGCCTGAAAAAAATTAGTCTGGGACTAAAAGAAATCTGGTGGCCGTTAAGGCCATTAGCTTCCCTATCCCCAGAGATGATAATTTTCCCAGCGTGGCTTTTATGAGACTGACAAAGTCTGGGAAGGGCAGCTGGGCTGGTAGATTTCTGAACCTTTCTGCAAGGCTGAGTCACATTTGGTGGTGACTTGATCCTGGGTGGGACACACTGCCTCATCTGGAAAGTTCTAGAAAGAACAGGGCTCACTGGCTGGCAAACTGCCCTCTACCTGCGCCTCGGGAACCTCCTTGCTGGCCCAACCCTGCCTCTTACTCCATCATGGAAGGTTCTTTGGTTTCCAGGATATGGTCTGTTAGAATCCAGGGCATGGACATCTCAATAGGGAACTGGATTCGCCGGCCCATGGTTAACTCCAGGAAGAATTCTCGGAACCAGAGCTGGGAGAGGTCACAACACTGCTGCAGGGCTTCTGGAAGCATAAGGGAGAGAGCCTTGGGTTACACATCGGAAGCACCCGAAGATCTTAGTTCTTACTGGGTTTTTTAAAACTTTTATTCTTCTTTCATTGTGCTAGGTACAGAGCAGGTACTCACGAATATGACTCGATCAGTAGACCCTGCTCTCCTGTACCTGAAGGCCAGCCTAATGTCTACTTAGAAGACAGTGTTTGGGGAATTCCCTGGTGGTCCAGTGGTTAGGAACCCATGCTTTCACTGCCAAGGGCGTGGGTTCAATCCCTGGTCGGAGAACTAAGATCCCGCAAGCTGCGCAGTGTGGCCAAAAAAAAAAAAAAAATATATATATATAGAAGACAGTGTTTGTTCACCCAGCAGTGTGTGTGGGGGGGGCAGTGATGTTTTAGAGCTTTAGATGCCCCTACAATTTCCATCGTGTCCTTACAAAGCCATCCTGAAAACATGCTATCTAAGTGTCAAAGTATGCTTGCCATAAGTGTCAAGACAGATCCACGGGTGCCCGCTTTTAACTGCACTGCAGCCATGACCCTTGCTTGTGATAATTATGGATCCCCTTACACAGGCCTTGAAGACCCTTCCTAGGCTGCTCCCTATGGAGAAGTTTGGGCTGTTTAAGATCACTCTTTTCAATATCAACAGACACATCGCCCCTCCCAGGACCCTGGGATGCTGCTCTCCCCTCCACTCCCCACCCCTGTCCCACCTGCACATGCATCTCATCAACAGGAGACGTGGAGCGGGGGACTTGGGATCCAGGTGCAGTCTGGGAGCCTCCTTTGCTAGGAGCAACGGGCACTAATCAGCTCAGAGCTGCTGCTTAAAAACAAAAGGCTGACCTGGTCCCTGCGTGTGTCTGAGGGTGTCACCTGTTTGTAATCCCACTTTACTGGGAACTTCATAACCAATTAGCTACAAATATCTACCAGATTTAGCTGAGTCAGAATAGCTGGACTGAGCCTGGCCTTTCCCAGAGTCTACTGGAAAGTGTGCCTTTTTTCTTTGGTGGCAAAATGTGCCCCTTTGGGTAGATGATCATGTCTCTTTGCAACTTCTGGCCCGACAGCTTAGACGCTCTAGTTCCTGAGAGCCCTCCCCCTGCCTCCGACAGGGCGGCTCACCACTGATGTTGAGCAGGTGGGTGAAGAAGAAGGACTGCTTGTGGAAGTCCTCTATGGCGAGGACGATGGGTCCATCCAGGCTGCTCCGCAGGGTCTTCTTGGAGCCGCTTTTGTCTGCGATGAGCGATTCAAGCATGGTCCGCACCATGTACAGCTTGAAAAAGAAAGGAAGATGGGAAGGTCAGGGGCTGGCCCTCCATCCAAGGGAAAAGATTGCTTTGTGCTGTGCTTCTATTCTTTTTTTCTGAAGATATCTGCCCTTAAAAAGCACTGTCTTAAGGAAGCACCAGTTTAGGGTTGGAGAAGTAAATTTGGAATGTGTAACCTTCAAGAGGGAGACTGGCCAGCCTGGCAGGATGTTCTGCCTGGGGCCGGCGGCCTCCCAGCTAGGAGGACCTGGTAATACCTGGTCTTTCAAGGGTCCTGCCTGCTCTGCTTGGCCCAGGGCGTGGGCATCAGAGGAGAACCTCATTCCACATCACCCTGGAGTCGCTCCCTGCTTTACTGGACAGCCACGGTGGAACCAGGGATGGAGCACTGGACTCAGAGTCAAAAGAATGGGGTTCAAGGTTAGGTAGGCCCCTGACTTGCTGTGTGACCTTGGGCAACAAAGTCCCACTCTGGGCTTCAGTTTTCTTATCTGCTAACGTGAGGAGGTTGCACCAGATGCTTTCTCCAACCAGTCCCTTTCAGCTCTGACATTCCAAGGAACTGTGAAATGAGGTAGGATCAGAGCAAGCCCCCCACCACCTCAGGTTTCCGACCCTCAAGACCGAGGGACAGCGCCTCCGCAGGCATCAGCTGCATGGTACAGCTTGCCGAAATGCTGGGTGGAACGCAGGTGAAGGTCGGTACTTACACAGGAGGCCTACTAGAAAATTAACTCCTGCTTACAGAGGGCCTTAAGTGCAAAGGGCGCAAGTGCTAATCTACATCTTTCCACATCATGTGTCTTTGAATCTTAGGGCTGGAAGGGGCCGTGAGCAGCCAGGCTAGTCCATTCCTGCTGCCTCCTGGAGAAGGGTACCCAACCAACCCAGCCAGGCGGTGTTATACCAGGGATCGGCAGCCTCTTCGGCCCTGTGTGCCACCAGTGGGGTGAAACAAAGCCCGCGGGGACCACTGGCAGGCCTAAGACATAGATAGGAGAGAGGAGGAGGGAATGGGAGGGCAGGAGAGACAGGGAAGAGGGAGAGAGAGAAGAGAGAGAGAGAGAGAAAAGCAAGAGGTATTGTATACGGTGGGAAAGCCGCCACAACTGCTAGAGGCCACCTGCCGACCACCTCTGAGATGCTCCAACCTCCCCCTGCCACCACGTCCATGCTGGCCGCCTCTGATCTTCTCTAGGACCACACCCACCACGCTCCTGGCCTGGGCTGGGCAGCATGGCCACAGAAAGGAGCGGCACGCCATCCCTGGCACAGCACTTTCCTTTGTGGTGAAGGAACTACGGGGCTGCTGGTTTATCAGGCAGCCCACCCTCTGCAACCCTGTCGGTGGGCACGGCTGACCATCCCTAAGACTCGAGAGGCACTGCTCTAATGACGGCCTTTGGAGTCCTCCAAGAAAGGAGTCTTCAATCCAGTCTGTGCGGGGGTCCACTGATTTGTACCAAATTCTAACTATTTGAATCCATTTCATCCCTAAGAGGGGAAACGTTTTCCCCACCTACTTTTATTAAACAAAGCATTTAATTCACCAGAACAGTCACCTCCCAGCTCTGCCAGATGCCATGTCTACTGTGCTCCCAAGGCCCTAACAGAGCCCCAGGGTGGGAGTCAGGAGACCTGGTTCTCGTCCCACCTCCATCTAAACTCACCTTGTGACTTGGACAAGTCACTTCCCCTCTCTGGACCTCAGTTTCCCCATCTGCAAAATATGGGGAGGAACTAGTTTGGGACTAGTTTGTCTCTAAGGGCTCTTCCGAGCTGACTGTCTAGGAGTCTATCAAGTGTGTCTGTGCCACCCTAACATGACGTGGGGGTGTCGGGGGGGCCTAACTGTTGGTGACACTCCCTCTCATATTATCTTTATAAATGCTCCGTTCTCCTTCCCTGCCCCCCACCCCTCTCCCATTCTCTGCCTGTTGGCCCCCTTTTGCGACCTCCTCCTTTCCAGTTTCTCTTTTGCCTCGCCCGGAAGCAACACCCAGAAGCCCTGCTCAGACTCTCCAGGCCATTCGGGACTGGAAAGGTCTCTGGCCCTTGGCATGACACAGAACCGTCTGTAGAAGCTTCCTTGAGAAGTTCCACGTCTCTCGAGCAGGCAAGATAAGTGCAAAAGGGTTCTGCGGGCTGCGGGCCAAGGGAAGCTACGATGCCAGTGCTGAGAACCCAGCTCACCCCGGTGCCGCCTCCCTGCCCCCACCCCGTGCCCAGACACAGACACACATAGAGTGAGAAGCGTCAGGGGTGGGCCTCAGACGGCTCATCTCAGATGATTCAAGGAATCAGGATTTCAGAGATGAGAGAGGTTTAAAGGTCGTGTGAAGCAGGAGTTCCCAGCCTGGGGCTTTGGGGGCCCGTTAAGACCTTTAAAAGCTGTAATGGGTCCATATGCTGTTTTTCAATACCTCAAAAAGCCTACCAGAAACTATTTATCCTTAAGTAGGGGGCAAGGATTTAACTGAGATGCCTAGGTTCTTTACTTTTTTTTCTGTAATTCTAACGACTACTTTGGATAAGCCATAGACAACCTCTCGTTGCTGAAAAAGCTCCGGTTGGCAGCTCTGAATATCTCTGATTATTAGTCTTTCTCTAAGTGGTCGAGTGCTTTGGATACTTGTGATTTTGGGGGGGGTACGGGGAATAACAAAAGCGGTGTTTTGTCAGTAATGTGATCTCATCCAAAGTTTTCATTTAACGGAGAAGATAATCAGAGCTCAGAGAGGTCAAGGCACTTGCCCAAGATCCCACAGCAAGTCAGAGGCAGAACTTGGGAATTCCCAAGCTAGGACATCACTACAGGGGAAGCGGGGGTCAGCGTTCATTAAACAGGGACAGGATAGATGCATACAGATTCCACTTTAAACTTCTCCTATACTTTGGAACCTGTACTTCACAGGGCTAGGATAGCCAGTCCTGGTATTACCCCCATTTGCCAGATTAGACAACTGAGGCACAAAGAGATCTGTGTGACGTGCCCGAGGTCACACAGGTATCTAGGACTAGAATCCAGGTCTCCTGAATCTTAAGTCAGTGGTCCTCCCTCTTATATCAAAACAAGATGCCAGAATAAGACTAGAGCAGCCGCTTGACCCTGCCCCTCCTGCCTGAGGACGCCCAGCCCCACTGCCCCATGGTCCAGCCAGGATGACCTACCATAGCCTGGCTGGCCTCTGAGTCAGCAGAGCTGGCCTGTGCCTGGAGCTGCTTACCTGTGTGCTGGAGGGCCCCACGGCACGCCGGGGCACCTTGATGTCAAATCCACCTTTGGGGTCCTTCTCTCCTCTCAAGCACGGGTCATTGGGGGGCTCTCGGCCTCCCTCCCAGTCACAGATGGTTTTCCGAATTGCCTGTAGGACACTGGGGAAGGAAGAACCGGGATTCAGACCAGATGGAAAGAGGCACTGCAAGCCTGTTTCTAGCGTCCATGGTGTTCCAGGCCCACGTGCCTTAGAACTCCTGGCATGCTTGTGAAACATGCTCACTCCAGGGCCCCATCCCCAGGGATGCTGGCTTAACAGATTGGAGGTGTAGTCCGGAAGTCTGCATTTTACAAGTGCCCCAGTGATTCTGAGGCCCACTGGCTGTCTGAGAACTCAGCTCTGAGGCCACACAGTGGGAGAGAACCTGACTGAAGGATGGCTATTTTTCTTTTTGCTTATAGGACAGTTTCATTAGTCCATTTAAATCTCTGTATATTTAAAACTTGAATAATCGCTTATATGTGTTGCACACTTAACTCCATGCTGCTGTGTGCTTAGGTCTATACACGGATTACCTCATTTCATTATCCCAGCAGCCTATGGAGTAGGTACCATCATCATCCACAGTTTACAAATGAGGGATACTGAGGTGTAGAGAAGGTAAGTAACATGACTAAGTTCACACAGCTAGACAGTGGTGGATATGGGCTCCAAACCCAGAGATGGAGGCTTAATTCATCCCAAATGTCCAATCTCCTAAAAGGGCCTCAGAGGACTTGCTGGAACTCACTGGAAGGTCCGTTTGTGTTCAGACACTTCCCTGGAAGCTGACTGAGCTGGGAATGTCCTCTGTGGCCTGCACCCAGCACCCCCGATTTTGGATGTGCCCCCTGAAAAAGGCCGTCTGAAGACCCACCTGATGAGGACATTCTTCTTCTTCCGCACTGCCTGCCTGAGGGGTTCACGCAGGGTCACCTGGGCAAAGTCCTGCAGGGCTGCGTAGATGGTGTTCCTGATGGCCTGGTTGAAGACGCTCTCCATCCTGCCCATGAGCACCTGCAGGCCTTTGATCATGGCGATCACCTGGCCAGGCACAGATCGAGGTCAGGCTCACTGTGCCTTGGCATACCCGTCTGTCCGGTACCCTCACCACACCTCCGGGGGGGTGCTGGAGGAGACATCCTGAAGCACGAGGCCAGCGAGTGCTATTCAGAGTGTCAGTTCACGGCTGGGTGGAAACGTGTGCCAGAAGAGAAATCAGCACTCTGCTTCCCTTATCAAGGAAGTGCTGCTACAAAGCAAAGGTGTCAGCCACATGCTGCGCGTGTGCTTCACCATCAGCTGATTTTCATTCTGGCACCAGCTCCCCATCTTGCCGCTGACTGGTGACAATTGGCAGCTGGTCCATGGACCATGTTTTGAGTAGCACTCTGACTTTGAGAGGTCTCTCCACATACCATGTACCCACAGACAATATCAAATAGAACTTCTTTCTATAGAATTTTTACAATCTTTGCTTTTGAAATGATTTGGCCAGTTGCTGCTTGAGTCCATAAAATATGATTCCTGTAGAAGTCTTGTGGGGAAAGGCTTCTGTCCTTCTATTTACCTCCTCCCTAGCCCCTTAACTCACTTATCTGTCTGCAGAGGTGGGGAGACAGGTGACTATGACGCGTGTAGCGTCACTTTGACCTTGGCGCTCACTTGGGATCTGTCTGCCTGTGGGGTTTGTCCTCTCCTCTGGGTGCCTGTCTTGTCCTTGTGGTAATCACCCCTCCCCATCCCGAGGATGGGAGGTGTATATTTATGCAGCTGCTTTGCCTGTTTCCCAGTGGGAAGTTTCATGGGATGGGGGAGGAATAGGAAAGCCTGGTGTGGCCTTGAGTGAAGTTACAGTCTCTGGTCCAGCTTTACCAAACCTGATCCTTTGGGCCCCGTCAGCCTCGAGTGCTAATTTCTAGATTAGCTCAGAATTCAGAGGGGAGGGAGATCAGCTCGGTGCTTTGCGACCACCTAGAGGGGTGGGATAGGGAGGGTGGGAGGGAGATGCAAGAGGGAGGAGATATGGGGATATATGTATACGTATAGCTGATTCACCTTGTTATAAAGCAGAAACTAACACACCGTTGTAAAGCAATTATACTCCAATAACGATGTTAAAAAAAAAAGAATTCAGAAGGGAAAGCCTTGTCAAATCAGCCTCCTGACAACTGCCACACTTGTCACACCCCTCATGATATGGTCGATTTCCTCCCTCTGCACCACACTGTAAGCACTGCAGGGGTGAGGCTTGGCGCACTGCGTAGGCTCCATCCCTGGGTCCCAGGGCCCTGGTGAGCCCTCAAGAGATTTTTCTTGAAAAGCAATGAGTAAATGAATGAATGAGCTTAGACGCTAAGCCTTTATGTTCCTCCAAACTGTAAATGAAGAAATAGAACATTTGAGGCAAGAGATATAGTGAGAATAGTTCAGAAGGTAAGAATTTTCACTAGAACCAACAGTCTAATGGTTTTGCTGAAGAGAACCTTTACAGTGCAGAAATAATGAGAGAGAAGCTCTAAAGGAATGTTAAGTCATAAAAGAATCTGGGCTCCTGGCTGGCGATGAAACTAGGAAATAAGGGACAAAGGAAGGACAAAATAATGAAGATTTTTCAGAATAACTCCAAACACAGAAGAGTATGCAGATCTGTTAGACCTAAGGGAAAATCTTTGCAACTTTGGGCTAGGCAGAGATTTCTTAGCTAGAACACAAAAAATCACAAACCACAGAATAATAAATAAGTTGAACTTCATCAAAATTAAAAACAGGTGCTCTTTAGAAGGCACCCCTAAGAAAATGAAAAGACAAAGTCACCGATTAGAAAAAATATTTGCAATGTATTTGTGAATAAGGACTTGTATCTAGAATATATAAAGATTCTCACAATTTAATAGTAAGAAGATGGAAAGCTAATTTTAAAAAATGGGCAAAAGATTTCAACAGACAACACTCCACAAAGGAAGATTTATGAATAGTCAATAAGCACATGAAAAGATGCTCAATATCATTAATCTTCAGGGAAATGCAAACTGAAACCTCAATGAGATGTACTAACTATCCATGAGAATGGCTAAGATTAATAAGACTGACAGCACAAGAACTGTGAGGGTGTGTGCAACAGAGCCCTCGTATATAATTGGTGGGAATATAAAATGGTACACCCGCTTTGGAAAACTATTTGGCAGTTTCTTAAAAAGTTAAACATACACCTCCAATATGACCATTCCAAGAGAAATAAAAACCTATGTCTACACAAACACTTATACTCAAATATTTAAAGCAACTTTGCTTACATTGGTCAAAAGCTGGAAATGGCCCAATGTTTATCAACAATTGAATAGATACACAAATTGTAGAATAGCCACACAATGGAAAAATACTCGGCAATGAAACGAAACAAACTATTGATACAAAAAACAATGTG
The DNA here is from genome assembly GCF_002837175.3 of Physeter macrocephalus. Taxonomy (NCBI): domain Eukaryota; kingdom Metazoa; phylum Chordata; class Mammalia; order Artiodactyla; family Physeteridae; genus Physeter; species Physeter macrocephalus. The sequence continues at coordinate 151,277,062 of NC_041221.1, read as the reverse complement.
GATGAATCTCAAAATTATTATGCTGAGTGAAAAAGCCACAGGCACAAAATACATACTATATGATTCCACTTAAATAAAATTCTAGAAAATGAAAACAAATCTATGGTGACAAAAATTGTGATTGTTTAAGGCCAAGGATGGAGGGAAGGATGGATTGCAAATGGCATAAGAAGTCTTAAAGGGAGATGAAAATGTTCTGCATCTTGTGTTTTTGGTTTCACAGGTGTATATACAACTGTCAAAACTTTGTGAATTATACACTTTAAATGGATGCAGTTTACCAAATGTAAATTATACCTCAGTAAAGCTGATTGAAAAAAACAATAATATTCTCGTGGAGATAGCACATTCATGACACAAGAGTTGGGTGCGATTAAAAAAAAGAAACATTCAGAGAACAAGATGAAGCTTTTGGACATTTAAAATATTATAGGCCAAATAAAAAATACTAACAGAGTTGAAAACTGAAATTAAGGAAATATCCCAGAAAGCAGAACAAAAATAAGTGATATGCAATAAGATAGAAAAGATAGGAAAATTAGACACTAACTCCTGGGCATCCAACATCTGACAGAAAGAAAACCCAGAAAGACAGAACAGAGAAAACAGAGAGGAGGAAATTATCAAAATTAAAATTCAAGAAAATTTCCCAGACCTACGGAACTTGTATTTCCACACTGCAATGGCCTAGTGTCCCAAACAATGAATGCAGAAGGCCCTTATCATGATGCCTTACAGTGAAACTTCAGAAAAACTGTGATAAAGAGATGAGACTATAAGATTCTACAGATGAAAATGAAAGAATAAAGTTAGACTCACATTTCCTAATTTCAAAACTTACTACAAAGTTACAGTAATCAAAATGGTATGGTATTGGCATATAGAAAGACATATAGATCAATGAAAGAGATCTGAAAGTCCAGAAATAAACCTTTACATTTACAGTCAATTGATTTTTGACAAGAGTACCAAGACAATTCAATGGAGAAAGAATACTCTTTCCAACAACTGGTGCTGGGACAACTGGACATCCGCATGCAAAAGAACAAAGTTGGACCCCTACTCACACCACATACAAAAATTAACTCAAAATGACCAAAGACGTAAATGTAAGAATTGAAACTATAAAAATCTCAGAAGAAAACATAGGAGTAAATCTTTGAGAACTTGGATTGGGCAATGGTTTCTTAGATATGACACCAAAAGCACAAGTGGCAAAAGAAAAAATAAATTGAACTTCATCAAAATTGAAAACTTTTGTACTTCAAAGGATACCATATAGAAAGTAAAAAGACAATCCATGGAATGGAGGAAAATTTTTTCAAATTATATGTCTGATAAGGGACTTGTATCCAGAATATATAAAAACTCTTTCTTTTGGTGTTTGAATATTGATACATTTTTAAATATACCAGTTCTGGAAAACAAGATGCATGATAAAATTTTTTCCTCTTTTTCATTTTGGCTCATAAATTTGGCTGCATTTTAGAAAACAGTCCCTGTTTTCCTAGTAACCATGGCGAATTAATTAGCTTTTTCTGATACAGAATATATAAAAACTCTTATACTTCAAAAATAAAAAGAAATAACCTAAAAAAAAATGGGCAAAGAATCTGAACAGAAATTTCTCCAAAGAAGCTATGCAGACGGCCAATAAGCACATGAAAAGGTGCTCAATATCATTAGTTATTAGGGATACGCAAGTCAAAACCACCATGAGAAACTACTTCACAACTAGGATGGCTAAAATAAAAAAGACCATAAGTGATGACAAGGATATGAAGAAATTGCAACTCTCACACACTGCTGGTGAAAATGTAAAATGGTGCAACTGCTTTGGAAAACAGTTTTACAGTTCCTCAAATTTTTAAACGTAGAGTTACCACGTGACCCAGTAATTCTGCTTCTAGGTATATATTCAAGAGAATGAAACATATTTCCACACAAATACTTGTACACGAATGTACATATCAGCATATTCATGAGAGCCAAAAAGTTGAAACAATCCAAATTTGTGAATATATAAACAAATATGATATATTCATATAATGGAATATTATTCAATCATAAAGGAATGAAGTACTGACATATACTAGAACATGGATGAACCCTGAAAACATCATGCTAAGTGAAAGAAGCCAGTCACAAAGGATCACATATTATATGGCTCCATTTAAATATAATCTCCAGAAGAGGCAAAATTATGCAGACAGAAAGTAGATTAGTGGTTGCCAGAGGCTGGTGGGGAAAAGGATGAACGGCAAATGACCACTAATGGGTATGGGTGTTTTTGGGGGGATAACAAAAATGTTATAAAATTAGGCAGTGGTAATGGTTTCACAGCTCTGAATATACTAAAAATAAGTGTACACTTTAAAGGCTGGATTTTTTAATATATAAATTATATCTCAATAAAGCAATTATTAAAAAATTATACAGAGGAAAAAATAACAAGGAAACAGGGATTAGACTAGAATCCAACTTTTCAGCAGCAACACTAAAAGCTAGAAAACAATGGAATAATACCTTCAAAATTCTGGGAAAAAATTATTTACAATTTAAAATTCTGTAGCCCCTCACTATGAGTGAATTTAGAAGTAAAACATTTTCAGATATTCAAGATCTCAGAAATATTTTCCCCCATAATCCCTTTCTTAGAAAGCTTTGGAGGATATACTCCACCAATATAAAGAGAGTCAGCCCTGAGGTCCAATACAGGAGAGGGACAAAGGGAATCCCAGGGTAATGATGATGAGATATCTCAGATCAGTAACTGAACAACAGATCTAGAGACAAATCAGTTCAGATTGGAGAGAAGAAAAAGGGGCTTCAGTGGGAATGGCTCCAAGAAAAAAAAGAGTAATAAAATTCATAAAATAATGATTGTGATTAGCTCTTTTGTAGGAAGTTTTACGTTGGTATGTTTGAGGGCTCCTTTTTGATTGGAACATAGAAAACGTTATCAAACAAAAAGGCAAAAGCTGTGCCAGAAAAGAGATGTATTCATATTAGACCACATGACTCAGTTATAGTAATATAGGGCAACTATTAATTTACCCAAAAAGTGTTAAATTGCCACTTTGGGAAGATGGGGGAAAGGAATTGTGTGTATTGGGGGTGGGAATGGGAGGTAGAGATGAAAGAACTAAACTGTTTTCTCCCAAAGTAGGAAATCAATAGAAAATGCCATAAATTGAAAAACCAAGGAAGAGCCCCATCAGGCTGTTAGTGGAAGTACAGAGATAAATACCGGAAGAAATAGCTTGAGGAGGTGAAAAGATGTTTCCTATTTTGGGATTCAGGGAGGAGTGAGGTGGTGCAGGTTACTATAATATTTTTGCCTTGTTTAGTGTCGTTAAATGCCATGTAAAATTACTTTTCTTTCTTTCTTTAAAATTTAATTTAATTAATTATTTTTATACAGCAGGTTCTTATTACTTATCTATTTTATACATATTAGTGTATACATGTCAATCCCAATCTCCCAATTCATCACACCACCATCACCGCCCCCCCAGAATTACTTTTCTTAAATTTATTTTTACATGTTTTACTAACAAAATAAAAATTATAAAACCTCTCAATGTCTAGTAAAGTAAGGACTAGAAGGAAATACAGAAAATGCCAGTGGTGGTTGTGGTTGGATGATTTTCTGAGACTGTGGGAAGGTGAGTGTAGGAGTGGGGTTGAGAGCAACATTTTCTAAACTACCTATGGGGCCTACGCATTGCTTTTATTAAGGAAAGAAAGGTATAAACCGTTTTACAAAGTTGTATGTCCTCTTTGTAAGTCTCACTTTACATAAATAGGCTTGAGGAGGACTTTCTCCCCCACTGAATGACTGGGCAACTGTCTTCCAGGCTGACTATTTGCAATGGAAGTGCCAGGAGGTCAGGACCACTCAGCTCAATGCCAAGTGTGATTACGATCTGTCTGGGTCTCGAGAGAGGAGAGACACACACGTCCATCAGCGGGTGAACACATCAACCAAATGGGGTGAGTCCACGCAACGGACTCTCACTCAGTCATAAAAGCCAATGCGGTACTGATTTGTGCTACAATGGATGGACCTTGAAAACGTGAAGTGAAAGAAGCCAGACACAAAAACCACATATGATACGATTCTACTTATAGGAAACAGCCAAAATAGGGAACTCTACAGAAACAGAAGGAGACTGCTTAGGGCTACAGGGATAGGGAATAGGGGGTGAATGTACCGGTTTCTTTTTGAGATGATAAAAATGTTCTAAATTTGACTGTGGCTGCCCAGCACTGGCAATATACTAAAAATTAATGAATTTACATTTTAAACTCGTGGTACTCCTCATCCGACTTCTGGCTGTGCAGCCTGGAGCCCTTCACCACCTGGGGAACATCAGGTGTCACCCTCACTGTCAACGCACCTGGCACTTTTCTACCTTATTTCACTGATTCCCCCAAGAACACTGCAAGGGAGGTGCTATTATTATACCGCTTGACAGATAAACTGAGGCTCAGACAAGTGCCTTGCTAAAGGCCACATGCCTTGTAATTGACTGAGGTTTCAAATTTAGGTGGTGTGGCACCAGAGGCCCACTCACAACGACCCTGGTTGACTGCAGCGCAGCAGCTTTCAGACTTCTGGGTCTGTGATTTACAGTAGGAAGTGTATACTATCTACTAACTCAGGAACACATACCTGCCTGAAATGACCCCACTGAGCCTCAGTTCTTTAAAGTACAGCCTGGAGATCAGCTAAAGAGCAACTCTAACCCCTAATATGTATGACGCTTTATAGCCTTCACTGCTCATCTACATCATTATCTCTGGTAATTACTCTTTGATTTTCAACAGTAATGCTGGGATGGAAGTGGGTAAAGATAATCAGCTCCATCTTATAGACAAAGAGGCTGAGGCTCAGAGAGATGAAGGGTCCAGGGGTAGCATCCAAGTCTCTGACTTCTAGGCTTCAGAGAGTCATGAAAGAGGTAGCTGTCACTCATAACCCAACAAGAATGAGTTCCGTCACCCTCACAGACATATCTTTTTGTAATCAGACAAACAAAAAAACCAAATCAGAAGGTTATAAAGCAGGAAGTAGAATCCTCCCTTTAGAAATTACTACTGTTAATGGTTTGGTATATATAAATATATACACTTATGTCCTTCCATTTTGAGCAAATGTGCAGAAGTATATTAATTTTAGTAGAAATGGCATCATTTTACATGCCGCTCTTTAACCTGTTTCTTTTTTAACTTAACAATATACTGTGTATATCTTTTCATGTCAGTACATCCATTTTAGTGGCTGCATAGTATTCAGTGATATAGCTGTACCTTTATTTATTTTACCTGGTCCATATTGAAGGACATTTCAGTTGTTTCACATATTTTGGCATTATAAACGGTACGGCAATAAATGTCTGTTACATATGTCTCGGCACAGTTGGCTTATTTCCCTGAGACATATACGTGCCAAACGGTATGCCCGTTAAAAATCTGAATACAGATGATCAGAATGCCCTCACAGAAAGCCTGTAAAATGGGGACTGGCCACTCAGAGTACCTGAGAAGGTCTACATCCCACTTCAACCAGCAACAGACATCACCAGTCTACTAGATCTTTACTATCCTGACTGGTCAGCATTCTGTCTCATCTTAGTTTCGATCTGAAGCTCTCCAACCACTCCTCAGTGTGGGCATTTGTTATGTCTCTTTCGGCCACGGGTTTTGTCCCTGCTGTTTTGTCTAATGGGGTGACTCTTTCTTCGGGATTTTAAGAACAGAATGCGTCTCTCACCGCTTCTGAAATAACAACTTGGGACAGAGATGAATTCGGGTGGGAGGAGGGGGCAGGGAAGTGCATGCACATGAGGCCCGTGGCTGCCGCCCGGCCCAGAGCCCCTCCAGGAAGCCCTGCAGCTGCTGACACCGAGCAACAGCAGCCTCGGGGGTGGGGGGCGAGGAGACGCAGGGAGTCAGCACCCACCTCGACGAAGGCAAACTTCTCCTCACTGGTGTAGTTGTAGCGGGTGGCCCGCTCATACTCCTCGGCCGTGCCCGGGCAGTCCTTGTTGCAGAACTTGTCTGTGGGGTGAACGAGCTTCCAGGAGTACTGGGGAGAGAGGAGAGACCCACGCGTCCATCAGCGGGTGAATGCATCAACCAAACGGGGTGAGTCCACGCAACGGACTCTCACTCAGTCATAAAAGGCAATGCGGTACTGATTTGTGCTACAATGGATGGACCTTGAAAACGTGAAGTGAAAGAAGCCAGACACAAATAACCACATATGATACGATTCTACTTATAGGAAACAGCCAAAATAGGGAACTCTGTAGAGACAGAAGGAGACTGCTGAGGGCTGCAGGGATAGAGAATAGGGGGTGATTGTACCCGGTTCTTTTTGAGGTGATGAAAATGTTCTAAATTTGACTGCGACTGCCCAGCACTGGCAATATACTAAAAATTAACAAATTTACATTTTAAATGGGTGAATGGTGTGGTGTGTGAATTACATCTCAATAAAGCTGTTTAAAAAATAGAGTGCCAGAGAGAGGCAGGGGCAGACAGATTCCAAGTGAACAGAGTTCAGGATGGAGGGGGCCGGGAAGGGGCAGACCCTCTGCCCTGGGACACCTACCACCTCCATGACGTGGGCGCTCCACTTGGACAAGAGCTGCAGGCCCCGCAGGGCCAGGTCAAAGAGCTCGCGGTACTCCTCATCTGACTTCTGGCTGTCCAGCCCGGAGCCCGTCACCACCTGGGGAACATCAGCTGTCACCCTCACTGTCAACGCACCTGGCACTTTTCTACCTTATTTCACTGATTCCCCCAAGAACACTGCAAGGGAGGTGCTATTATTATACCGCTTGACAGATAAACTGAGGCTCAGACAAATGCCTTGCTAAAGGCCACGTGCCTTGTAATCGATTGAGGGTTCAAATTCAGGTGGTGTGACGCCAGACGCCCTCTCACAACGACCCTGGTTGACTGCAGCACAGCAGCCTTCAGACTTTTGGGTCTGCGATTTACAGTAGGAAGTGCATACTAACTCAGGAACACGTACGTACTTAAGAGGTATTCGATATAGGCATGAACATTTTTCACGAAGCAACTTTATGCTCAAGACTTGAGATTTCCTCTGATTTTTTATTCCATTTCATACCAAAATGCTAGTTAGAAACCACTAAATTGATTTCACAACTCAATTAGAAATGACTCACAGACTGAAAAGCACTGGTGAAGATAAACATCTATTTGAACATGTAATACTCCACAGTGAAATACTATATGTATGTATACTGTGCATATGCATAGATATATGTGTATATATGTGTATGTGTACATATATACATCTAGAGCCAGTCCTCATTATTTGTGGATTCTGTATTTGTGAATTTCCCTATTCACTAAAATTTATTTGTAACCTCAAGATCAATCCTTGCAGTGCTTTCATGGTCAGTTTCAGACGTGTGCAGAGTGGGAAAAAATCTGAGTCATGTTCCCAGCTGAGGCTGAACAAGGCAACTCTGCTCTCTTGTTTCGGCTCCTACTGTACACAAGTGTCCCGTTCCTGGTCTATTTAGTGCCCCATTTTCCACATTCTTATACTTTTTACTGGTGATTTCATTATTTAAAATGGCCCCCAGGCACAGTGCTGAATGCTCTGTCTATGCCCCTATGAGAAAGGAGGCTGTGATGGGCATTATGGAGAAAATATGTATTTTAGATAAGCTTTGCTCAGGCATGAATTATAGTGTTGTTGGCTGTGATTTAATGCTAACAAATCAACAATACATATTACATAAGGCGTCTTTAAGCAGAAACGCATGTAAAATAAGGTTATATATTAAAAACCAGCTGATGGAAACACTGTGATCGGAAGCTCACAGGAACCTAACCCTGCATTTTCTCAAAGAGCGATGGTTCAGTACTTGCTGATTCAGTGTTGACGGCCACTTTATAGAATATAACTGCTGTGAACACTGAGAGTGGTCTGTACATACACATGTATAAGCTGTATAATTCTAAAAATAGCTTTGAGCCAGACTCATTCTTAGATCATACCAAAACTGGACAAGGAATGAAGGGGTCCCCGGCACTTAAATTATTCCCATAGCTTATGTTCAGTTCATTGTCACATACAGTTAAGAAAGTCAAAGGTTTGGGCTTGACCCTGGTCCATGTCCACCAGAAGCCCTCTTGAGAATATGGGCCACTCGTCTAATGACCACACCACCTGCATTTATCTGGCTGTTCTCATTTCAAATATGATGCCCTTGGATCAAAGACATTTCCCTAGTTTGGGTTTTGGAAAGCATAACTACGGCCATCGGCCACATGGTGGAGCCAGTGGGCAAATGCGTGGTAGTGCAGAGTCTTCCAGGAGCTCCAGGCAATAAGGGAATTCAAATCTGGAGACCTATATTTATTAAACCAACATATACATTCATTAGAAGGGTTTATACAGAAAGAGATCCAGAAGGACATATACATCCAAATGTTAATCATAGTTGGTTCTGGGTGGAAGGATTTTACATGATTGATTTTCCCTCCTCCTGCCTATCTGTATTTTTCCTGAGGTTTGTGCACCGATCATGCTTCCCTACAAAAAAAAAAAAAAAAAAAAAAGGAAGAAAAGAAAAATCCAGTGCCAGTAAAAATGTAATTAGTGGGATCACAGGAGATTTTTATGACCTTATTTTGCTGCTAACTGTATTTTCTGGCTTATTACAATGATTATTTATAATTGTAGTTTAAAAATATTTAGACGGTGTTATCACCATGATTGTTCAGAACTCTGTTTCTCTTGCCATCCAGGGTGGAGATGGTTTAGATCACGCACAGACTAACAATTACTGGGCTGTTACTAGCTGCTAGGCACAATGCATTTTCCATGCATCATATTGTTTAATCCTCTCAATGAACCTTTCCAGATACTATCAGCTCCATTTTGCAGATGAGGAAACTGAGGCTCAGGGATGTTGAATAACTTGTGAAGGTCAGCAACAGAACCAGAATCACACCCAGTTCCATCTGGCTCTAAGATCCATGCCACCAGTGTGTATTCCCTTTTACTCCTCCACTCTCCATGATCTCACCTCTCTTCTGGCCGGTCCTCACCCCTTCCCACCCTGGGCCCATACGGGCCTCCATCCCAGCAGCCAGAGTGAGCTCACCTCACTGTTGCTGTAGCGAGCGAGTTCGGAGATAAAGCGGATGTGGTCATCCCGGATCTGAACCATCTGCTCGCAGATATTGTACTGGGGGCTGATGCTGCTCTGGGTGCACGTCCACCTGGGCAGAAAATCAGGGGGGTCAGAGTGGGTCCTGGCCTTAGGCACCTGGATGGGGCAGGCTCCTTCCATTCACTAGTTGCTCCTGGTGCTCGGCCAACGTGGCCGGCTCCCCTGGGTGGACCAAGAGGTGTGCCAGCTACCAGCAAGAGTGCCTGCTAAATCCCGCTGTGGGGACTGCAGGCTGAATGGAACAGCCTTTCCTCCTCCTGCTTGGGGCTGGCCTTCTCTAAGACCCAATCGCAGGCTTTTCCAGATAACAGGTGTCCACAGTACTTACCAGTCACATGAGCGGGGAGGGACTTGCAGCCTCTCTAGGGCTGCAAAGGACTGGAAGCCAAGCAAAGAAAAAGCAAGGTGGGCGACCTCCCCAACCTATCTACTGACCCCGGCAGCACTATGTCCTGTGGTTGAAGCTGTCATTGGAGGGGGCCTATGGGTGGGACTGGGGAAAACTAAAGGGATTGTGCCTCTTTTTCAACAGCGAGCTGGCAACACGGAAGCTCTCTATGGAGAGGAAAACCACAGCCATTCTGAAAGGCACTGGTCTCTCTTTCTCATCTTCTCCCCCTTTCTCTCTTCTTTCTCCTCAACTTTTTTGAAAGAGATCTTTGGCAAAACATCCTAAATTGGGGAAGAAATGAATGAATGAGAATCTTCACTCTCCTTCCCCAAGAGAAAAAAAAGACAAGCCCGTTCACTGTCCTCTGCCATCCGGTGCCGGCTGACCCAGTGGACAGATTAAGCATGGACACCAAACAAAGCAGATGTGCACTGTACAGAGAATTTACTATTTCAAAAGGAGCTCTGAAAGGGCGCTCCAGAGGATACTCAGAATGGTGACAGACTTCCTCATGCCTATACTTTGGCATGACTTTCCTTTTGAGGTGCTTGTGTAGGGATGGGGACACCATCACTTGAACCTCTGACCACCATCCTGGTCACATCACCACTCCCAACCAACCTCAGGTGGCCGAGAATTCATGCAGGGAAAAGTGAAGAAACGAGTTCAGCATTCCGGACTCCATGCTTTTCCTGAAAGACCTCCTCATACACCAGCAGCCACTGGGTTATGAAAAGACTTAAACCAGCTTTCCCCGGCAATACTCACCTGCTGTGGCTCAAAGCTGGTGGAGTTCAAGGACACTCCATTTACATACTTTTAAGGCCCTAATACCCTCACCCCTGACTAAAGGATGGTCAGCCCCCCTCTGTATGGAAATGCAGGCAGAAACCTCCTTAACAAGGCCAGAGATCAAAGGGGTGGCCAAGACTGTAGCCGAATGTCCCCCAACTTCCATGAGGCGCTGACACCCCAGATCTTAGCTCAGATCACCTGGAGTGGTGGTTTATAAAACAACATAAGGAGAGGTCGTCAACCCGCCTCACAGTTGGAACCGTCGGAACAATACCCTCCAAGGCATACTTACTGCGTGGACACAAAACCTGAAGAGAGAACCAGTGTGATGAAGAACAAGGCCATCTCGCTCTGCCTGACCACTGAGGGCCGGTCACTCCTCCCCCTTCTCAGGGGAGGGAGGACTCCTGCTGGTCCCCTGCAGGCGGCGTGGGCCACCATGGGAACAGAGAAGGGGCGGGGCTGTGCTCTGAGCACTTTTGAACCCTGGCAGCAAAGGGCAGGTGCAAAAGGGCTCAGAGCACCATCCACTGCTCCCCTCTGCCAGGCGCCAGTGATTGGATGGAATCCACCTGCCCAGGGCTCTGGGAAGGGGGGAGGGGCTGAAGTGGCCCCTCGGCCCCCTGCCCGGGCTGGGCATCCTCGGGGGAGCCGAGAGACATTACGGCAGGCACTCACTTGGACTTGTTCTCTTCATAGTGAGCACTGGTCTTAATGTATCTGGCCAGCTCTATCTGCATGTCGCCGAAAAGGGGCACCACCTGCAGCTGCTGCAAAGGAAGCAAATACAGTGCGTGAGACATGGAGGGAGGGGCCAGGTGGCTGCCTTCCGCCGGGGGAGACAGGCCTCCGTGTGTGCCTCTGGGATGCCCCAGTTTCTGCTTCCGAAGATGCTACTATGTGACCCTGGAACCACAAAGAGCCCCAGCCAGCGTAGAGGTCCTCCCGTGCCTCCAACCATCCCTATGTTCCAGCAACTGAGCCCAGAGAGGCAAAGTGACTTGTCCAAGGTTACCCAGCAGGCAGAACAGATGAAGAATGAGGACCAGACGGTCTGCCTCCCAGAGCAGGGTCTTTTCTGCTCTAATTTTCCTTGGATTCGAGGATCCTCTCTGCTTTGAGCTCTGCGAGTGGGTGCCCAGATGCCACTGGCTGAGCATGACCTTGAGAAACTCCACAACGTGAAGTGATTGAAACCTTTAACACCTAACACCAGAGGGCAGACGATTCCCATCCGAAGACCAGGAGTAATGGTGGGGAGGCTGGTATTTTCTGCCTGCTTCTTATGCACTAGGCACCGTGCCAAGCCCTTCAAAACCAGAGGGTTTCTAGGGTGGTGAAACTATTCTGTATGATAGCATAATGGTGGATATAGATCATTATACATCTGTCAAAACTTACAGAATGCACAATGCCAAGAGTTATCCCTACTGCAAATCACGGACTTTGGGTGATAATGCTCGGCCAACAATGTAGGTTCGTGGACTATAACAAATGTACCCCTCTGTTGGGGAGTTTTGACATTGGGGGAGGTTGTGTATGAGTGGAGGCAGGGGGTATACGGGAAATCCCTGTTCATGCTGCTCCATTTTGCTGTGAACCTAAAACTGCTCTAAAAAAGTCTATTAAGCAAATCAGGAAACAGTATTTCCATCCACAGAATAACTGGGTGAGGTCAGTACTAGTATCATTCCCATTTAACAGATGGACAAACTGAAGCTTTGACAGCTGAAGTGATTGTTTTCACAAAGACCGGCTAGAAGCTAAGGAGCTGGGATTATAACCCAGGGCTTTGACTGACCTATGTGATCCCACTGAATCCTCAAGGGAACCCTATAAAGTAGATACCCTTAGCATTGCTGTTTTTCGAGCCAGGGAACTCAGTTTCAGAGAAGTTCTGTGACTTTCCCAAAGTCACCCAGCTATGAAGTGGCAGAGCGAGACTAAAACCCAGGTCTTTGTGAGGCGAGATTGTGGTCTTCCACTCCACCCCCATCTCATTCATGCAGATTTAAGGCAGAGGCAGATTTGGCCAGTTCTCCCAAGGTGAGCTCTGTTTTCACTTTGGGCAGCTCCAGAGAAAATTGAATGTTTCAGCTTCTAAAAGAAGCCAAGCCAAGCCACAGGATGCCTTTTGTTGACTTATTTCCCTCTTAACCTCCAAGAGTCGGTGGGACCCAGGCTTGGCCACACCTTTGAGGGATTCCCCTTTTTTTTTTTTTTTTTTTTTTTTTGCGGTACGCGGGCCTCTCACTGCTGTGGCCTCTCCCGTTGCGGGGCACAGACTCCGGATGCGC
>NC_041221.1:151220701-151264190 GCF_002837175.3 Physeter macrocephalus | reverse complement strand
GCTCAGCGGCCATGGCTCACGGGCCCAGCCGCTCCGCGGCATGTGGGATCCTCCCGGACCGGGGCACGAACCCGCGTCCCCTGCATCGGCAGGTGGACTCTCAACCACTGCGCCACCAGGGAAGCCCAGGGATTCCACTTTTAATTGAAGCCTGGTTTTCCCGTGTCTGACCTCAGAGGCTCCACTCTAGGCCTGAAATGCCTGATGCTAGAATACACTGATAACATGGAATTCACTTCCGAAGGAGAAAACCCCTTTGCGAAAACCTCAAAGGCAAACCACAAGGTTTTATTGTTAAAGATTTGGGGCCAGAAGATCAAATCTCTGAGGCACTGGGATGGACTGAGTGTGGGCTGGATGCTGATGAGGCATTCTGCCCAGAGGCAGGGAGAGTGAGGGGCCTCTGGTGGGCCAGGAGAGGCTGTGCGTTTGCGAATGGGAATCAGTGTGAAATCCAGTCTTTATTCCTCCTGCTTCTGTGGGCTCTGATATATACTGAAAATTAAAGTGGGCTCTGTCTTTCTGGGACGCACCTCTTTCTTTAGATGGCAAGGGATTTCAGAAAAGGGAAAAAGCAGTATGCGGAAAGAATCACAAGGCCTCCCAGCTGAATCCTGAGACTCAGGCACATGCCTTCTATAATGTAGATTCCTCTACCCAGGGCAGCTGGAGGCCCTATCATTCTATTCTCCTCCTCTTGGGGTCTTTAGAGCTACAGTTCAATCAACAAGCCCCACTACTTGCTGGTTAATTTCATTCCTTTCCCCAGAGAGACCACCCCTTGGCCCCCTGCCCAACCCCAGCCCCAGGTGCTGACCTTAAAGAACTTATCGATTTTGCTGAGGTTGATTCTCTTCTTGGCATCCAGTTTGTAAATGTTACTGACATTTCCATCCATCAGGTAGAGACCAAAACCCATTACCTAGAGTGAGAAGAGGCAGAGCCACAAGCCAGTCACATCCACTGGAAAAGTTTAAAAAAACTAAAAAAAGCAGATCTGTGTATGTGTACACATCCCCTGTAGTGACACATTCTGTGACAAAAACCCATGCGTCTTCAAAAAAAAAAAGGGGGACCCATAGTTCTAATTTCAACCAGAAATTTGATTTCTGTGAAGAAATGCAGAGGACTCTTTCATATATTATCATGGCGGCCACTTCTTGAGTCCTCCCCCATGGGCCAGAGTCTGTGCTTTGGGATTTAGCAGGTGTTATCCTTCATTCTCACAACAATCTTATGAGTCAAGTTCTACACAATAACCTTATTCTACAGATGAGAAATTGGAGACACAGAGAGGTTAGACAGCTTGCCAAGGTCACACAGCTAGTAAGCTGCAGAGACAGGATCTGAACCGGGATCTGACAACAACATGTATGCACTTAGATCCTTCTTGAGAGGAAGGACTGAGTGGTGCTGTTGCTGCATCCCTGGGCCCTAGCACATCGCAGGCACTTGATGAATACTCACTAGATGGTAAATGAATGTGAAACTATTCACCCCTTTCTCCAAGGAAACTACAACTAAGATTCCCAAGGAATCTCACTGGTGACTTCATTAACAAAAAGAACACGTTTGCCTGACAATGCCCTGTAAGCAGGTTGACAGGCTGATTCTTGATATTCCAGTCCATACAATAGTTTCCTGAATGCTGGCTTATTTTGCTCTTTTTGTCAAATGTACAGCAAGCCTGAGGAGGCCAGAATAGCTAGGTTGAAAGCAGCTTCCCTCAGCACACAGTTGCTATGTGACTGGGGATAAGTCACGTCTGACACCTAAGGGAGTGGACTAGAGGATGGGCGTTTGCATTTTGCAGTTCCGCAGGGTGTGCACCAGACATTTCCATTTAAGGTGGAAGCCGCTCCCTGGCGGCATCTGAGTTCACTAACAGACTGCAGAGACAAGGGAAACAGCAAGCAGTGCAGGAGTCCAGGTTGAGGAGGCAGAGAATTGAGAGGGAAGAAGGTTGGGAAGCTGAGACGTGGGAAGATTAAAAGCAGGCAAGAGAAAAGAAGGGCCTGAGAATCCAACGGCAGCATCTAAGGATGCTTGGTGGACTGGGGTTTAGCAACCTACTTAGTGGAAGCAGCAATTCTGGGCACAGCTATGGTAATTGCCCGGGCATAGCACTGGGGGTGAGAGAGACTGCTGAGCTCTGGGTGACTTCTCTGGATTTCTGACTGTGCAGAGGAAGCCAGAGTGAACAAGACACAAAGCCACACTGTCCTGCAAGCTTCTTCGAGATGTTATGGAAATGTTAAGAAGGGGACACCAACAGGGCTAGGATTCTTGAAATAGCAAAAGAGGCGACATGGAGAGGAAGAAAACGTCAAACCAACAGTGGAATTTTGAAAGGGGAGGTTCTGGGGAAGAACAAATCAAAAGGGGTGATGCATATGAATATGGAGAAGATTATTCATTTCCGGGCTATTGTTGTCAGAGGGAAATTAGAAGTAATCTAAGCAGCTAACGATAGAATAATGGCTAAAGAAATTAAAGCTCATCCATGTGACATTATTTAAGGGCTGCTTAATCTTCCAAATGCATTTAATGAAGTGGGATAAAAATTACACGGGCACAAAATTTATGTAAATTGCATATGTAAATTGCATACATATGAAAATATATCAGCACAGAAAAAATGAGAAAGATATACACCAAAATGCTAAAAGTGTTATCTCTGGATGGAAAGATTGTAAGAGATTCAATTTTTTAATGCTTTTCTGTATAGTCCAGATTTTCTACAATCATAAAAATTACTTGGCAATTAAAAAATGAAACTTGTAAACTGATGAAACAAATGTGACCCATTTGGCAAAACACAGCAAAAGCTTGAAGATTCTGCCTTCCCCTTGAGTTGGCAGTTTTTTCCTCCAGGATGGCTGGCTTAACAAGAGTATGGACACAAAGGTGTGCTACAGAGTTTCAATGCAGTTTAGCAAACAAATATCCAACCACAGGGGATCTGTTAAATAACAATGTCCCCATACAATGGAATACTTGGCAGCTATTAAAAATCACATTGTAGAAAGAGCCTTAATGATGTCTGGAAAGGTGTATATGACATATTCAAGGCAAATAACAGGTTACAAAACACTATATGCAGTAAGATCTGTATCAATGCTTAACTAAGAAGAAAGACATATTTAAAAAAAATGATTTTAAATAAGAAGGAGGTGAGAGGGCAAGCCCAGGCCCTGGGGTGTGTGACCGAGGGAGCTGTACCTTGAGGAGCATGTGCTTCTCACTGGGGGTCAGATACATCTTGTTCTCGTAGTAATCCACACAGATGTTGACAATGTCGGCCAGCAGCTCCTCATAGCCTGGGATCACTTCCAGTTGCTGGTGGAGACACTAAACAGCAGTGCCCCCCACTGGTTAGCCGCTGTCCTGCATCCTCACACACACACACACCACCCAGGATGGGCCACCACTGGGCCCTGGGACAGTGCCTGGCCTCACTGACCACCCCAGGTGGAGGGGAGCCTGCAGCCTCTCCTCAACGTGCCCACAGTGGTTGGTCAGAGCTCCTACACATCCCCCATGGCAGGGACCTGCTCCCCTTGGGGCCTTCCATTGTATTTCCTGGAAGTTCTGATGGTTAGAAAGTGCTTTATTGGGCTTAGCTGAAAGCAGTTCAGCTAGGCCCGTGGTCATCTCAGCTTAGTTTTGAGAGTGTGGACTGAGCCCAAGACGTCTTCTCAGATGACAGTGGGAAGTTCAAGCCCAGTGGAGGAGAGCTGGGCCAGCAGGTGTCTCCCTCCTGGCAGGACACAGCAGTACAATGACATTTCCTGTACAAGAAGGCCTGAGGTCTCCACCCCAGGCCCCTTGTCTCCAAAGGGACACACTGGCCCACGGCAGGGTGTGCATGGGGCTCAGGCGTGGGGCTGGGTCCCCGGGAAAAAAACCTGAAGCCTCAACACTGAGGAGCCTTCTGCAGGTAACACAGAGCAGGGAAGGCCCAGTGAAGCCCTGAGAAAGATTTTAGCCCAGAAACCCTTTGAAGATGGAAGGCCCCTCTCAAGTGTAGGCCTGGGTCCTGCTGACATTCCTGCTGGTGCCTGTTTAGGCTGAACTGACAGATGCACAAGACAGGTTATTTTAAGTCAGGCAGAGCGTGAGAGCCACAGCTGAGTGGGAATACCCTGGCAAAGCGGCGGCAGCAACTATGACTACATCTTTTTATGTCCTTGCTGTCTATCAGGCTCTACACGTTAAGGGCTTTTTATATAGTATCTCATTCATTTCTCACCACTGTCCTATGAGTGGCAAAACAACAGCCCCATTTTGCAGACGAGGAAACTGAGGCTTAGACCTTGCCCGAGGCCTCACACTGGGTCAGTGGAGGGTCTAGGATGAGAAAACAAGGCGGTCTAACTCCAGAACCCAAGCTCTCAACCGACACTGATGCAGGGGCAGAACACTGGCTAGAAGGTTTTCAGAGAACAAACTCCGGAGAGGGTGAAAGGGCCATCTGTGGTTGGGAGGGGAGACTTAAGTCTGCAGCTTAAAGCCTGAGTAGGGCAAAGGGGACGGATGATCTGGACAGAGCTCCTCTGCTCGTGGGCCCTCCCCAACCTCCAGGCCCTGGCCTGTGTCGCAGGATGCCAGGCCAGGACTAACATGGGTTTGCCATCACCTGGGTGATCCTGTTGTGGTTGGCCAGGAACATGGACAGGTTCTGTGACTCCTGGATAGACTGGGGGTCCGCCATCTTCCTCAGGAACTGCGCCGCCCTGGGACGGGGTGTTGTAGAGAAAGATGCTCAAGCACAGCCGGCCTCAGCCGGGCCTCGTGGGCCCCATCTCTCAGCTAACCCGGATACACTGTCCCTGAGGTTAAGGGGCTCTGAACATCACAAGTGACTCTAACATCAAAGGAGAGCGTGTTCTGGAGTCATTTCATTAGGACCTGTCTGCACCCTTGTAATAAGGGTATCTGAAATTAGGAGGCAAGAACGCACTGAAGCTCAAAGACCAGGAAAGTTTAAGGGCGGCTAGCATCCCGTCAACCAGCTTGCGGTAGGACAGAGCGAAACGGGCATCCCTGTGCCTCACGGTGACCTCCAGCGAAACTGCACAGTAAGTCACGGAGAAGAATCGCAGGCAGCAGGATGTTTTGTGTTCGTTGCGTACTATGTTATTTGTAGGAAAACCTCAATGTTTCTAAACACTGTATGGAAAACCAAAGTCTATTTAACCTGACGGGATTACAGGTGAAGGGATGATGGATGTGGGGGACACAGCGGGACTTAAAGGGAGAAAACCACGGTGCTGGGACTTCTCCAGCCTGACCTGGAGGTGGAGGTGATGCAGCCCGTGTCATGATGGACCGTGGAACACAGACAAGACACCTGTCTTGCTCGTGACCCTAGCCGGTCCACAGAGCATGTCGGCTGTGACCATGATGGAAGGAGCTGGCCACATCTGGGGAGAATGTGTGGGGAAGATACTGTACCAGGAGCTAGCTGTCTATGGAATCTTTGTGAAATTGCCATTTCTGAATGGGGCTCTGTCTTCTGGGTACTCCCAGGTTTCAATTCACTCAGGAGGATAAAACGGTGAGGATCCGTATGTTGTCTGTTTTCTCCAGTTACCACGGAGCCCCGGGAGGATGTGGTTCCGCAGGGGGGCCCTCTTCAGCAGTGACACAGGAAATCCTTCCCAAGAGATGGGTACAGACACCTC
Organism: Physeter macrocephalus; assembly: GCF_002837175.3. Taxonomy (NCBI): domain Eukaryota; kingdom Metazoa; phylum Chordata; class Mammalia; order Artiodactyla; family Physeteridae; genus Physeter; species Physeter macrocephalus. The sequence continues at coordinate 151,258,503 of NC_041221.1, read as the reverse complement.
GGAGCACAAAGTATATTGGCTGCTTTTGCCTGCCCTCCCCCACTTTGGGGTGGCTGTATCCAAATTTCTGGAGACGACTGACCCCTCCACCCGCCTCAGTCCTTCTTTCTTGTGAGCTGACACTGACCTCCAACTGACCCCAAGGACGAGCACCCCTCCCAGCAGCACCACCCCAACACACACATACATAGTATAGTGTCTGATGGAGGGATCGGCACATGACCCAAGCTGGAGCAATGACAATCCTCCTTGGGACTTCTGCAAAAGTATTTGCAAGGAGGAGCATTCTTTCCGTCCTTAGGAGCTGGGGTCGCTACATTGGCTGGCGGGACGCTTATAGCTGCTGGAGGCCACACAGGGCATGAGCCTGCCTGAGAATGAAGCTGATACTGAGGAAAGCTGAGCTGCGAGGTAGAGGGAACCAGACCAACAATATCACCTGAGTACCTGGATCAAGCTGACCAGGACTTTTCTGTTCTGGGAGCCAACGCAGTTTCTTCTTTTACATAAGCAGTTTGAACTGGCTTTCTGATTCTTGCAGAGAATGACTCCTGTGACCATTTGATGATTATATTAATCACAATATAATCTCAGACTGCATGGGACACAGAAAATGCTGCTGCTCTACAGGTGGGGCAAATGAGGATTTGATTCCACCTTGAGACAGAAAACCCTGCCAAGACCCAGTTCTCCAAAACTCAGCTCTGCACCTTATTCCTTAAACTGCAGAAACGGAGGCAGGCCCCCAACCCCACTGGGTCTGTGGACTGGCTAGCTTGGTTCCGAGAAGGAGCCTCTTAGAAGGGCTCTGTCCTCTTCCTCCCACTGGCCACTGGCCGGTGGCCCAGGAAGGTGGGGGAGGGGGAGGGGCCCTGACCTCTTGTAGGCAGAGTGATCGTTCTTGACGCTGCACTTCATATTCTTCAGCTCGTCCAAGACCGCGAACATGTTGATGAACTTGCCCAGGGTCAGGAGGTAGGCCTCGGAGACAAAGTCTTTCCTCCGCTCAGCATGGCACAGCCGTTTCACCTCACTGCAGAAGCGTTCGATGGCCTTGCGCTGCACGCAGAGGGGCAGCGGGTCAGGAGGCGGCGGCCTGGTGGGGTGCCTCACTGCACTCTCTGGTGAGGTCGAGCCTCCCCTGGGGCCCTAGTCAGAGCCTGGACATTTAGAGAAGGGCAAATCTGCCCAGAGGTCTTTCTCAGAGGTGTGCTGAAACACTAAGCTGATTTCTAGAGGGAAGCCCAGAACCTGCCCCCCAAGTGAGTCAAACCAATGAATTCATTCACCACGCCCTTGCTGAGAAAGCACTGTCTTGTTCATGTGTGTATCCCAGGACCTAGGACAGTGCAGGCACCAGACAATAAGGGGGCAGAGATGGAGAGGGAGAGAGATGCTCAGAGAAAGAGGTTCATTCATCCAATAAACGGGTGTTTACTGAGCGTCTTCCACGTGCCAGGCACCACTCTTGGCCCTGGGGTAAAGCAGGGAACAAAACGGAAGAAAAAGTCTCTACCAGAAGGAGCTTATATTCTAGTGATGGCTGACAGGGAACAAAATAAACAAATTCTCTATATTAGAATGTGATAGGTGCTATGGAGAAAAATAAAGCAAGGAAAGGAGATAGGGAGGCCTTCAAAGACCAGATCAAGCCACACTTTCTCCTTCCAGAGTCTAACACAACTTTCTGGGATGATGGAAATGTTCCATACCTGCTCTGTCCGATACAATAGCCACTCATCATATGTGGATACGGAATACCTGAAAAGGCGAGTGCAATGGAGGATCTGCATTTTAAATTTTATTTAATTTTAATTCATGTAGATAGCCATATGTGGCTACTGGACAGCATAGTTCTAGATTATTTCAGCTCCTCCCTTCTCTAAACACCTCCTGTCAGGAGGCCCTCAGTTTAGCACATACTTAGTTTTGGGGTAGCTTTCGTCTCTTGAACCTGCCTTCCCAAAGAGATTTTAGGTTCCTCAAACGCAGGTGCATGACGCTAATAACAGCATCTGCCCTTTGTTAAACCTGCTCTGTAACGAGGGCTCTACAAACAGGGCACTTGACAAGCAGACCTTATTTATTCCTAGAGAAAACCTGTGAGATAGGCATTCTTTCCAAGGTAAGAAAACTGAAGTTGTCAGAGGTCTGAAATAACTAACAGAACACAGTCAGAATGCAACAGAACCCCGGGCTTCTCTGCCTTGCCTTCGAGGCTCTATCTGCACCTTCCCCAGATGTTCCCATCTCCCTCCCCCAGAGGGCCAGCACAGAGCTGGGCGCAGGGCAGACCCTGGGTCAGTGCTTGCAGGTCTCTTTATGAGGCTAATAAATACACGTGGAGGGCACAGAGTGTGTGGCAGGACTCCCACCCAGGCAGAGGGTGGTCTTAAAGCCATCAGCCTGCATTCCTGAATGGTTTCCAAATAAGCTTAATAACCAGCTTGCCCTCTTACCTGTCATTCACAGGAGGCTTTGGCTGTCTTTTCTCTTTTCCTCCTTTAAATGCTCACTCTTCCTGGCTTCCCAACTGGTCTCCCTGCTGCCACTCTTCTCCCCTCCTGCCCCTGACACCTGTGCTGGCTCCCACTTCTCATCCATCAACCACAGAGCAGCCAGAACACCTCGATCAGATCATGTCACCAGAAATCTCCAGCGGCTTCCCGTGGTGCTTGCAGAAAATCCAGGTATTCTTCTCCTGGCCTACAGTGCCCTATATGAGTAGGTCCCTGCCCACCTCTCCAACGTCACCTTTTTTCGCTTCCCCTGCTCACTATGCAGCCTCCCGGGCTTCGTTCCATTTCTTAAACATGTCATGCTCCTTGAGGCTTCAGGGCCTTTGCCTTTGCAGTTCCTTCTGCCTGAAACCCTCTGCCCCTGGATCATCACCTGCCAGCCTCTTTCACATCATACAGATCTCAGTTCAAACACCACCTCCGTGGAGGCCGTCCCTAAAGCTGCATCCATGTTGAAGATACCCTCCATGCCAGAGGTTCTGTAATTGTATTTTATTCACGGCACTTGTTCTGTTGTGTATTGTTAATTGTCAGTCTCTCCTCCCACCCAGAACACACTCGTCTGCCCACTAGAATGTGAATTATATGGAGGGAGGGGGCTTGTCTGTCTTGCTCACCCCAGGGTGGGTCAGGGGCACTAGAAAGTGTTTGCCGAATGAATAAATAACATGACACGGAAATCCAGTACCAGTGTCTAGAAGCATGGGGACCTTCTCAGGTGTCCTGGTCCAGACCTGCCCTGACCCCTCACCTGAAAGTACATGAACTTCATGAGCTTAGTGACCTCCGGCTCCAGCACCTCCACTGTCTTCTCATAGATCTCCACGCGGTTGGGCTGCTCGTTGCATTTCACCTGTGGGGAGACAGGGGGTTTCGCACACCCTGGTTTGCCCAGGCGGTCCTGGTTCACACCTGCTGTCTTATTAACAGGGCCCGTTTTCACTGTTGAATGCACCTCATTTAGAATGATAAATGGTATGGTTACCTAGTGAGAGGAGGCTGGGGTAGCCCTGTCTGACATTCTGACGGGGGCAGAACTGCTCCCCAGACACTGGCTGCAAGAAAGAAACCAGCTGGTCCCCAGAACAGAACCCTCCTCCCCTTCAGTCTGTTCTGTGCCCCGACCATGAGCTGTACACACGACTACGTTGAGCTGCACGGTCTCCCTCCTGCCGCCTTTCCCTCACTCCTACCCCAGTACCCCCTACTCCTATCTGGGGGTCTCTGCCTGATCCGAAGCAGAGAAAAATGTTCTGTCCATGGCTCTGGATGCACTTGGGACAAAGTCCCCTGGCCATACTTGGGCCCATTAAGAAGCTCATTTTCTCTGCCCAGTGGTTTTCAGCACATCAGAATCCCATAGCAGATGTGTTCACAGCATGCACACCCAAGGCTGCTAACAGGTCAGTGAAACTGGAGAGTGAGCAAAGGGTAATAAACACAAGGACATTCTTCACACTGTTGTATAGAAATTCTTAAAATGGAAGCACCAAGTTAAACATCCAGAAGTCGATGATTAAATGGATAAAGTATGATGCATTCATACACTATCATTATGTAACTGTTAGGGGAAATGAGATAGATCTCTGACCTGAGGTGGAAAGATTGCTACCATAAACTGATGGGTGGAAACAGCTACAGGACAGGAAGGGTCATTTAATCCCGTTTTTATTCAACAAACACAAAACAGTGTGTGTCCTTGTGTATCCATATATAATACAGGTATAGAGAATCTGAAAGGGTGCAAAACCAAGCTGTAAATAAGTAGTTACCTCTTGGGGTTAGGATTGGGAGCAAGAGAGGAATGGTTTCTGTTTACACACCTGTGGCCTGTTGATTTGGTTACAGTGGGACCTACGAATAATATGATAACTATGAAAATGGTAAAAATAATATCTGTGTGTGTCAACATGAAAAAAGTCAGTTATAAAGAATACAGTGTAAAAAATTCAAGTGGCAGACCGTATAAATAGGAAACAACACACTTTTGTAAATGATGATAATTTACAAAATAATAAACACAGAAATATTCATGATGTTTGAGAAAAGAAAGCCAGATGAATATGCAGCAAAGCATCCACAGTGATCATGCTTTGGTGGGAGGTGGGGGATTTGGGTGGTGGAGGGAGGGGTGAGGATGTCTTGCTTTTTACTTTCTACCTTTCTGCAGTGGTTTGGGTGTTGTACAGTTAGCATATACTGCTTTCAAAATAAAACAATATTGAGCAATTTTTAAAAGCTGGTGTCAGTTTTACGGGATGCTCTCTGAATGTTTTCAGCGCACCCCCTTGGGTAAGAGGCCCTGCTTCACTCCCTGCTGCCTGGAGAAGGTCAATAATCTGGATGGGGGTGGGGTAGAGGGTGGAGGCACCCCCTGAAGGGGCAGGACTGTCTCACCTGGGGGATGGCCCGGGAACAGCTGCGCCAGGTGTACAGCATGACCGCATACTCGTGCCCTTCCTCCAGCATTTCATTCTGAAAAGCAGAACATGCTCAGCAGGGAGAAACTGGTCTGGTGCCACAAGACTTTTCAACAGCCCCCTGCCCCCAGTCGTCGTGACTCACAGCGTGGTCTGTGGACCAGCAGTGTCAGCATCACCCGGGGGCCGGGGGGCGGGGGCGGGGAGCTTATTAGAAATGCAGAGTCTCAGGCCCCTCCCTGGGCCTATGGAATCTGAATCTGCATTTCAATAAAATTCCCAGGGGACTCACACTCCCGGGTGCACAATAAGTTTGAGAAGCACTGGCCTAAATTATCCCCATCAGACACTCAAGGGCTCTACAAGCAGGACACATTTTTCAAAGACAGATGGCTACCTCAGAAAGGAAGGGTAGATCCACTAGTTCCAACAGCAAAAGTTGTCCCAGATAAACAGTTAGCAAGAAAATAAGCAAGCAGCAAAACAGTTTGTACAGCGGATAGGTTAAAAAACACAGTATATTATCGTGTATGGAAAAATATTTTGGTGGAATACATACCACAACTATGAATAGCAAGCTCTCTGTGGGGATGGATAAACAGGGGCTTTCGCTTTTCACATCACATGGTACTATAATGTCTGCTCTTTTATAAGAGCCCACTTTACTATTTCATAAACAGGAAGACGGTTAAGATCAAGATTCAGATTTTTAAAAATAATACAGAGCAGATGGCAAAACTAACAACAGCATGAAAAACAAATCTGATGACTCACCTCACCTAGTAAGTGCTTCAATGGAAAGAGCCCTAATCTCAGGGTCCAAATATCTGGGCTGAAATCCCAGCTTCATCACTTCTTAGCCCTTTGGCCTTCAGGAAATCACTTAACCTAAAATTCTCCATTTAGTTATCTGTTTAATAATGATGACAATAACAACCTCAGAGAATTTTATGAGAATTAAATACAATACAAACATACATACACGCTAGGTAATCTGTAAAGGGAGTTAAGAGTATTACTAGGGAAAAGATAGTCTGGCAGTTCCTCAAAAAGTTAAACACAGAGTTACCATACGACCCAGCAATTCTGCTGAGGTATGTATCCAAGAGAAATGAAAGCATATGTGCACACAGAAACTTCCACACTTGTTCACAGCAACATTATTCTAATAGTCAAAAAAACAGAAACAACCCAACGGGTGAATGGATAAATAAAATATGGTATAGCCATGCAATGGAATAGTACTCTTCTGTAAAAAGGAATGAAGTACTGATCCATGCTACAACATGGACGAACTTTGAAAACATTATGCTAAGTGAAAGAAGCCAGACACAAAAGGCCACCTATTATATGATCCATTTAGATGAACTGTTCAGAATAGACAAATCCATAGAAACAGAAAGTAGATTAGCAGTTGGGGGAGAGAATTGGGAGGGACTGCTAAAGGTTTGGGGGTTTCTTTCTTTGGTGATGGAAATTAGATAGTAGTGATAATTGTATAACACTGTGAATCTACTATTCAAACACTGAACTGTACACTTTAAGTGGTGAATTTTGTTATATGAAGGACGTCTCAAAAAATACAATAAAAAGAGTATCACTAGACCATCTCTCTTGTGAATGTTTGTATAGATACAAAAATGAACCTTTACTGATTTTTTATCCCACACATCATATCTATTTCATAATATCTTCCTAGCCCAAGATCAGATTTAATTTGGAGCTTATTACTTTTTAAAGTTTTGTTTTCAACAGCAAATGTCACTGACGAGTCACACTTTCAATTCTTAATTTAGAGAACTCTTTAAATCAGTAACATGTTGTGCTTGAGACCACAGAGAACCAAGATCAAGCCTGTGGGTCTCCTGCTGCCGTTGCTTCAGAACACATGTCAGAAAAGGGAAGTGACAGTAATGCACAGGGAACATGTGTCTACTTATCAGCACCAAACTGCCCACTGGCAGGTATATTCCCATTCATTCATCCAGTGAACCTTTCACTGAGCACTCACGGGTCCCTGGCTTGGTGCTATGTGCTGAAAACAGGCCAGTGAACAAGAATGATGTGGACTCTGCCTTGTGGACAGTTCAGCTGACCACCAGTCAGATTTGTTGTATAATCATGCCTGGAATGTAGAGGTCAGGATGGTGTGCTGGACGGAGCTTCAGGAAACTTGAGTTCTGGTCCTGGCTCTGCTTGGACCCAACTTTTATCTGGACAATGTCATGGTTTTCTCATTTAGAGGCAAAGAGTTGGCCTAAATCACTGGTTCTCAGCCCTGGCTGCACATTAGTCACCTGCGCAACTCTGAAAACGCCTGATGCCCAGGCTGGGCTCCACTGGAACGAAATCATTACCTCTGGGGGAGGGGCCCAGGCATCAGTGTTTTTTAATGCTTTCCAGGTGATTCCAATGTGCAGCCTAGGTTGACAGCTGTAGGACTAAGGATCTCTCAGGTCCTTTACCTTGATAAGATTCTGTAAGTCCACGATTTAAACCCAATGTGAGTTCAGTTCAAATTTCAGATAGTGACAGACTGTACCTCTCAGCACTTATTTGGACACTCAGCCCCCATCTCACCCCCCAGCAAAGAACCCTTGACTGTTCCTCATAGGTGGTCAATTACATGGATTACACACTTTCTCCTCCTCCTCTTCCTCCTCTTTTCTCTGGCTATCCTGCCCTTTGAGAAATTCACCTTGCCCCAATGTGGGCAGAAGAAATACAAGAAGATGAACATCTAATGAAGCCTCTTGCTGCTGATAAAGCTACTCTACAGAAAGATTTAGCAAGGTACAAGGAGGAAACTGTTGAGGAAGTGAAGTTTTGGCATTATCCACGAACATCAACGGTACACCCTATCTTAGACCCTGCCCAAAACCATATCAACACTATCCCTGTGTCGGTAGAATAGTGGCCCCAGAAAGATGTCTGCATCCTAATCCCCAGAACCTGTGAAAACAATACCTTACACAGCAAAAGGGACTTTGCAGATGGAATTAAGTTAGCAACCTTGAGACGGGGAGGTCATCCTGGGTTATCTGGTGGACCCAGTGTAATGGCAAGGGTCCTAATAAGTGAGAGAGGGAGGCGAGAGGGTCAGACCAGGAGCCGTGAGGATGGAAGCAGAGATTGGAGTGGTGTGACTGTTGGATGCAAGGGGGCTGGGCCAAGGAATGCGGGCAGCCTCTAGAAGCTGGAAAAACAAGGCAACAGATTCTCCTCTAGAGCCTTCAGAAACAAATGCAGGCCTGCCGACACCTTGATTTTAACCCTGTAAGATCCCATGCCAGGCTTCTGAGCAAAAAAACGGTGAGCAAATAACTTTGTGTTGTTTTAGGTCACCAAATCTGAGATAATCTTCTGTTACAGCAGCAATAGAAAACGAATACAATCTGCCTCCAAACCGGCCCTTCCTCTGACTTCCCTATTGGTGTCCCTGACCTGGTATTTCCAGGAAACCTCAGTCAGCATTGTTGTCACGCCCATGGGCCCCAGCACCCAGCACACTGTGAAGCCAGGCGGAGTCAACCTCCAGTGCCTCTCGTATCCATGTCCCCTTAGCTATCCCTCACGCCACTGCCCTCATCCGGCCCTTGAAACCTCCAGTGTAGATAACTTTAACTATCGCCTCACTCACGCCTCCTTACCACTTGTTCTGCACAAAACTAACAAATGAAACTTATTCCTCAAGTGTATTTCTGTTCACATTTCTCCCATCAATGAAAAATTCCCATTGCTACTGATTTTTGATTAAATGAATTAAAGCCCTCTATTATGGGCTGACTTGTGTCCCCCCGCCAAATTCATATGTTGAAGTCCTAACCTCAGGACCTCAGAATGTGACTATATTTGGAGACAGGGCCTTTAAAGAGATGATTAAGTTAACATGAGGCCATTAAGGACCCTCATCCAATCTGACAGAATTTGGACACACAGAGAGACACACCTTACATGTGCCTACAAAGACAAAAGACAGTGTGAGGACACAGACAGAAGGCGGCCGTCTGTAAGCCACAGAGTGGCCTCAGGAGAAAGCAACCCTGCTGACACCTTGATATTGGACTTCTCGTCTGCAGAACTCGGAGAAAATAAACTTGTTATTTAAGCCACCCAGTCTGTGGTATTTTGTTATGGCAGCTCTATCAAACGAAGACATCCTCTATGCACTGACCCTTATCTAATTTTTGATAAATACCACCAAGAATTTCCCTATATGTACTTTACAGTCCAAACCCAGGCAGTCTCTGTGCCTTTTGCCTCTGTGCCTTTCCTCATGCTGCTTCCACCAGCCAGATGCTCTCCATCTCACCCCTGACAGATAAAATTCTAATTGTGCGGGACAGCAGAGGTCAGTGGAAAGAGATCAGGGCTGGGAATCTTAAGTCCTGGATTCTAGGTTCAACCCTGTGATTTACTAATTGTGGAATCATGAGCAACCTGCTTATTAACTTCTCTAGGTCTCAGTTTTCTCATCCCTAAAATGGGTATAATGATCTCTTTGCAAGTCACAGGGCTGTTATAAGGTTCCAATGATACCATGTATAAGAAAACCTTATATAGTTTAAAGTACCATTTATATATGGTATATACATATATAATGTATATATAATAACCATATATTATATATGTGTGTGTGTATATATATTATATATATATATGGTTATAATGTGTGTGTGTGTGTGTGTGTGTGTACAGTATACAAGGCTCTACTCAAAACCCACTTCCTTCATCAAGATTTCTCTGACCCTCTCATGGCCCCTTAAAGACTTTGAACTTTCACCATGCCTTTTACCTTTAACTTTGTGTATATATATATATATTTTTTTTTTTTGGTATGTGGGTCTCTCATTGTTGTGGCCTCTCCCGTTGCGGAGCACAGGCTCCGGACGCGCAGGCTCAGCGGCCATGGCTCACGGGCCTAGCCGCTCTAAGGCATGTGGGATCTTCCCGGATCGGGGCACGAACCCGTGTCCCCTGCATCGGCAGGTGGACTCTCAACCACTGCACCACCAGGGAAGCCCTGTATATTTTTATTTGTCTGCAAAGAGCCATCTAGAGCACAGGTTTTGTAGTCAAACAGATTTGTCAGCGGCAGGACCCTGAGTAAGTTACTTAACTTTTCTGGACCTCAGTTTTCCCCACCCATAAAATGAGTATTGTAACAGAACCTTCTTCAAAGGGTTGAGGTGAGGATTAATTAAGACAATGCATTTAAAATATCTGCACAGAAAATGTTTAATAAATGGTAAGCCTGTCTATTTCTACTTGACTCAGTGAGAACCAAGACCAGCCCTATCTGTCCTTGCATATCCCCCTCTCCAGCATTTAGCAGGGTCTCTCCAGGTACCAGGTACACAATATTTATTGAATGAATGGGCAGGGTGTGGTGAGACAGGCTTTAGGCTATCGCTGATATAGTGAGAAAGGTCCACTGAGCCACAGGCAGAACCTGTGAATGAGAAATTTGGAATTCTTTAAATGTCAGTGATGCATGAGGATGAAATCAATGAAAGCCCAAGAAGGAAGGGTACCCTCACAGATGGGTCAGACAAAGACCCATCAAACAACTGGTCCCTCTTTGTGAATGATTTAGGCCACCAGTAATGTGTTACTCCAAACCTTTTTTGAGAAACGTTGTGCTTTGGTCAAGGGCCAAAATTCCACACAGCCAGTAATCTATCTATAAAGCATAAAACAAGGCAGGATCGAATCAACTGTTAACCCCCAAAACTAGAGAAGCTCAGGGAAGTGAACAGTGGGAATAGAGTTCGGCCCCAATGGTGAGCAGGATTTGCAAGACTGGAAGATAGGAACAGTGTGCCTCCAGGCGCTGAGAGGGGATGGGTGGGACATGAGGATGGGCTTGAGGCGAGGGATCTGAGGCAGAGTGTTCTTGAAACAGCTGAGCACATGCCCCTGACGAGAGAAGCCGCCCACAGCCCCGCCCCCACCAGCAGGGGGCACGTCTGACTCTGAAGGTCGCAGAGACTTACCATGCTGGAGTGGACTGTAGCCTGCTCAATGTACCTTGCAATGCCTGTGACAAACGCATTCCTGTCCTCGAAGTTTGTGTCAAAGTTAGCCTGCAGGAATTAGAGAACAGGAACATTTGGTGGTTGGAAAACAGGTCCAAGGTGGCTGGGTGTCCAGGGAATAAACTGCTGCCACCAAATGCCCAAGTTCTCTGTGGAAATCTATCTCCACATCACCCTCTCATCTTCGGCCAAGAAATCCCACCCTGAATCCCACTGGGCAGGAGCTGGCTACAGCCAGGGCCTGCATCTGCTTCCCATGGGTAATCAGGTTCACCCAGGGAGCCTCGGAAGTAAAGACTTAAACCATACAAGCCTAAATAGCTCTTAAAAGTGAAGACGTGTATTTTTTTTTTTTTTTTTTAGAAAGAAGCAGACTCACAGATATAGAGGAAAAACTAGTGGTTACCAGTGGTGGGGAATGGGAGGTACAAATTGGTGGATGTAAAATAGGCTCAAGGTTGTATTGTACAACACTGGGAATGTAGCCAATATTTTGTAATAACTTTAAAAATTGTATAAAAAATAAAAAATATTTTTGAAAGATGAAGATATTAAAACAAAAGGTGAAGATGTATACTGCTTTGATCCAGCAGTTGCAAAAATACTTGCCTGAGGGTGCAGATACATCTGTAGAAGAATAATAACTGCAGTATTTTTTTAATAAAAAAACTGGAAACCATCCAAATATCCATTAACAGCAAAAAGCTAAATAAATAATAGTATATCCATACAATGGGCTTATCTTATAAGTACTATGTGGTGGTTAAATACAGTCTGGTAGCATAGCAGTATTGTCAGGCAAAATACCCATAATAAATTTTAAGTTAAAAAAGCCAAATCATAGAGCAACATAATATAGTGTCATTCTCTTTTGGTTAAAAAAAAAAATTATATATATACATGGTAAAAAGGTGTGTGGGTGTATATATGTGTATATATATAGACATAGTTACAGGGAAATTTTTATTTGTTATAAATACTTTGCTGTATTGCTAATAATAAAAAAGATATTTACATAATTAAAATTTAATCTGGGTTAGAAAATGTGAATAAACCGAGTGGATGAGTTGAACCTTCAGGCACGTGCTTAATTAATAAATCTAGCCATTGAATGAAATTTAAAATATACTATGTGTTTATATTCGGTCTCAGCAGTCCAAGAACTTTCAAACGGTCAAATACAGCTAAAAAGCTAAAAATTTCCAATTAACTAATTCTTTCATAACATGGTATACTTGCCCAGCACACCCAGACAAGGGGCTATTTGCAAGGATGACTACGGCTGCACCGATGCCCTTCCCACCATGCCCAGGTGGGATCCCGGTCTTGAGGAATCTGATCACGGTTTGTCACAAGCTTGCCTCTCAGGCAAAAGCAAACAACTGTGACTGGCTTCCCGGAGCCATTATCGGCTGTGGGGAGTTGAAGACCTCTTCTCACATACATGAAGGAAAAGTAATTACCCAGGCAGGCTCTAGGGGTTTCTAAATTGCGATATTTAATTCATGAGGTCAGAGCTGCCAAAACCTTGGTTGGTGCTGCAGCAAGAACAGCCGGGAAGGTATTTGAGGTCAGAACGGATCAACAAGCCTTCCCGGAGGGAAGAGAAACAGCCCTGGTGTACATTTTCTAGCTTATCTATTGCTTACACTCAGCTCCACCAGTGCACCAGGGACCCCATCAGCTGACGACCTTTCACATTCTAGATGCAGGCATCCCCCTCCCTCTGCCTTCAGGGCAAACCCTCTCAGGGGATCCCCAGAATTCCTGATACCACCCGCCACCATCTGGCCCCGATGCTCTGGGAGGACTTAACCTGGTACATGATGGAGGAAGGCGGGGGTTCGATGCATGGCTGCTGGTCAGGGAGGGGCAGCTCTTCCAGCAGGTCCACGTTGGACAGGGCATCTTCCAGGGTGACGTGGGTGGTCATGGCGGCAGTTTCTGTTGTCCGCACTGGGGGTGGGGGATGGAAGAGAAGGAAACAGAGAGTTTCAGGGGCCTTCAAACACTTCTCCCAAGCTCACCCTGTCCAGGCTCCTTCCGGAGAACCCGTGGAGTTAAGGAACACGCACCGAGACCGCTTCCACTTGCTACTTCTTCACGTGGTGCCCTCAACCCGTGCCTGATAGCTGAGGATCTCTTTACAGTTTACGCAGTACTTTTTAATGTCTATTGCCTTGACTGAGCCTCACCACAACCCTCTGATGGCAGGTGGTCTCATATCCACATAACTGATGGAAAAACAAGGCTCAGAGAAGTTATGTTGACACTCATACAACCACAGTGACCAGGAGCAAAGGACCTCAAATTATGCTTGACGCTAGAACATGGGCCAAAGTCAGCCTCCAGTTTCTGTTATTCAAGAAGATATTTATCAGTTCCACTCTTAAATTATTGCATAACACAAACATCCATAATTAAGAGAGCCAAAGATTATCAACTTGAAACCAGAGTTTGAAATTAAGCTGGGAGTCAAAGAATTCAGACTCCAGCAAATTTAACCTTACTTTCAAAAACATTAGAGCCATTGTCTTCCTTGGCCTGGACATATGGTATGTTTTGTGAGCCACACCAAACAAATCAGCCCAAAATGGACATTTTTATGTCTCAGACCCTGGCAGACTACAGCAGGTGTGATGAGAACTCTGCCAGGCAGTGAAGCTGGAGAGGTTCTAAACAACACCTACCTAACAGGAGCTAACTGCTATTTTAAGAACTCAGCACTCAGCAAACAGAATACTCATTTTTTAAAGCATATGTGAAACATTCATTAAAAATCATCATGGGGCTTCCCTGGTGGCGCAGTGGTTGCGCGTCCGCCTGCCGATGCAGGGGAACCGGGTTCGCGCCCCGGTCTGGGAGGATCCCACATGCCGCGGAGCGGCTGGGCCCGTGAGCCATGGCCGCTGAGCCTGCGCGTCCGGAGCCTGTGCTCCGCAACGGGAGAGGCCATGGCAGAGGGAGGCCCGCATAACACAAAAAAAAAAAAAAAAAAAAAAAAAATCATCATGATTTAGAGCATAAAACAAGTTCCCACAAGTTCCCCCAATATGACCTTCTAGAAGTCACATTCACTGACTACAGTGCAATAAACTTAGAAATCAATAATGCAAATTATAGCAAAGAAAAAACCCCATATCTATGAAAATTTGTAAAAACATACTGCTAGGTTATTCACAGCTGAAGAGGAATTCAAATAGAAATTATAAAATATTTAGAACTGAAAGAGAGCATGAATAAATGTCTTAATGCATTTCATAGGAAATAAGAAAGCAGAATTAAATGAACTGAATTTTCCACTCAAAAACCTAAAAAAGGATAAAAATCAACCCCCCAAAATGAGAATTCAGGGATTACTAATTACAAAAGCAGAAATAAATGAAGCAAAAAACAGCAAAACAAAACAAACAGTAGACTAGGTGAACAAAAATCTGAAAACTGAGTTTTAAAAAAAGATTAATAACATAATAATAAGCAGCAGCGTAGCAACTGCTAACCCTTTAGCATATTCGAATGAGGAAACACAGAGAAGGCTGACTGTGCTCCGGAGAGCACCCTCCCTCCCTCCCCATCCCTAATCCCAGGGAAGCCTGAGACCTGCTTCAGGGCTGGAGTCTCAGAGTGTCAGTGAATTTGCCTCACTCATTAGGAAATGTGGTGTCAGAGGCCAGGGCAGAAAAGAACCAGCGACAGCAGAGCTGGGCCCAGGCTGTGAAGGGCTGACACAGTTGCAGAGTACACCCCACGCAGGCTGCCCCTGTGTCTCCTTTAGGCCCGGACCGGGGGGCAGATGGGGCTGAGCTGCTGACTACGGCTTCACACTTCACTGAGTTCTCAACTCACCTCCCTGTCATGCGCTATGGCAACAGTGAAGGCCACATCCAATGAGGGCACAGGGGAGCTCAGAAGTGACTGCCTCCTCTGCCCTCTGCAGGTGCCTGGCCTCACGGGGGTGGTTTCAGGCCCTCTCCACACCTGTGCTGCTTCCTCTGCTCTCTTCTCTGCCCTGAATTCTAAGTGTGGCATTCAGTTCTACAGCAAAACCATTTGCTAATCCACAGAAAAGATTGTCTTCTTTAGCACATTAATGTTAAGTCCATTTTGCAGGAAGCGTTAATGATTGTCCAGGGCATAATGATCTGTAAGCTCCAAAGCCCTAATAATTCTCTTCGTTAAATCAAATAATAATAAAACTAACATTTTAAAGCCATTACTCTGTGTCACTCTGCCAAGCACTCAGCTATTTTAATCTTGCCTCAACCTTATAAAAGTAAGTACTGTGATTATTCCCATTTTACAGATGAGCAAACAGAAGCTCAGAATTTAGGTCCTTTACAAGGTCAAGGGCTGGCAAGTGCTGGAGCTGGGCTTGGAACCTAGGTTTGCCTTATAAGAAAGGTCTAGAAGCAACTATTTATCTATGACTACCAGGGCTGTGTCAAAGGGACCCAGGGGCCAAACTGAGGCAGCCTCCATTGGCCAAAGATGGGGTGATCTGACCACCAGTTAGCACAACTCAAGGGACTTGAAACAATATCAAATATATGTGAATTCATGAGATCGTAAAGACACTTAATAAAAACTTGGTTTTATGCCTTTGTTACTGCTGGAGGATACCTGTGAACCAACTTTTACATTGAAAATCAATAAATAAAAGGGAAGAAGCAAACACTGAACCAATCTTTC
Organism: Physeter macrocephalus; assembly: GCF_002837175.3. NCBI lineage: Eukaryota > Metazoa > Chordata > Mammalia > Artiodactyla > Physeteridae > Physeter > Physeter macrocephalus. Next base: position 151,242,837 of record NC_041221.1, on the reverse strand, counting down.
CTATACCAATTGTACCACTGGATAAATGAATTGTAGGAGAGAGAGATGTTTCTCTTTATAAAGGTATTTCTTTTTTTCCCCCAGAAATATTCACAGAATTAAAATATCCCTAGTTTCCAACCCCTAATGAACAAATGGATGTAGGCACTGATCACCAACTGCTGCTAACGTCACTACATGAGGGACAACCAGATATTATGTGCCTCCTGATGGAAAAACACACCATCACCTTACAAAGAGTGCTGAACCCCAAACAAAATACCTGAATCTAATCAAGCCTTTGATACAATCTGACAGGAAATACAGAGGACATGTTAAAGTACACCACGGTGAGGTACTCAGTAAAATACAATCTATGGGAAAGTCTGCTGGACAAATGGCTGAGTATCTTTAACAAATAAAGTGCAAGGGAAAAAAAAAAGAGATGGAGGGGGAAGTTACAGATGATAAGAGACTTAGACTATCACATGGTTTTACTTCATTTGGATCTTATTTCAAACAAACCACCATAAAGATGAAATTGTAACATATATGAGAAAACAGGAAAATTTCTCTGGCTAGTTACTGACTCGATATTTGACAATATTAAGGAAACTGTTATTATTTTTTAGATGTGACAATATTGTTTAAAATAGTCCTTATCTTCGACAAATACCTACTAAAATATGGATAAAAGGATACAGGGGTTTGCTTCCAAATCATATTAGATGGGGGAAGAGTGAGAAATAAATGAGACAAAATCAGCTAAAGTTAACAATTGTCAATCCTGTGTGATGCTTACACATAGAGATTTATGATAATTTTTTATCCAATTTTATGTTACTTTTTAATTTATTTTATTTATTTATCTTTGGCTACGCCACGCAGCATGTGGGATCTTAATTCCCCGACCAGGGCTTGAACCTGGGCCCGCTGCAATGGAAGCTCGGAGTCTTAACCACTGAACCGCCAGGGAAGTCCCTCCAATTTTAAATATGTCAGAAATGTTCCATAAAATCTCCCAGCTCTGGGGCTTCCCTGATGGGTCAGTGGTTAAGAATCTGCCTGCCAATGCAGGGGACACGGGCTCGAGCCCTGGTCCAGGAAGATCCCACATGCCATGGAGCAACTAAGCCCGTGTGCCACAACTACTGAGCCCATGTGCCTAGAGCCCGTACTCCACAACAAGAAAAGCAACCGCAATGAGAAGCCTGCTCACAGCAATGAAGAGTAGCCCCTGCCCGCCACAACTAGAGAAAGCCCGCGCACAGCAATGAAAACCCAACGCAGCCATAAAAAAAAAAAATAAATAAATAAAATAAATTTATTAAAAAAAAAAACCTCCCAGCTCAATGTATACACTCCCAGTTCTAATCTGTCCTCCCTTCCTTCATCTTCCCTGACTCCTACTTATGATCTTTAGCTTCTCCTTCCTCCTATAACCTGGGTTTCTTCTAGGCTTCTCAGATTCTAAAATACTCATTTACCAGAATAACCCTTAAGATCTTCTCCTTTAACACAATAATACCCCCGTCCTTCCTTTGATGAGAAGGGAAGTGAATCAGTAAGTGAATGACCTACAGCACAAATACAGCTTCTCTAACGGATTTCTCTGTTTCTTTGTAGATCATTCACTGCCTAAGGGAGAAGGAAATCAGACATTTTTAGCCCAAGTGCTAGAAGTCACTGCCAACTCCACATCAGTCAGAAAGGAAAAACATTCCGGAAATTTTATCAGAGGTATACATGAAAATAAGTACTTCTTTTCCAGTGCAAGTATCCTGCCTGTTATGCAATCTTCCAAAGGAGAAGAATTCTTAATATTGAGTCTACGACCACGTGGTCATTTTGTCACTTTGGAAGAGAAATTAATAAAATATTTAAAAAACTAACACTGTTCTGGGAGCACCATTTACCAGCCACAGCTGCAACCTGCAATGTGGGGCATTCATGGCAGATTTAAATTCAGCATCTTCATAACAAACTGAAACTCAGGGGCCTGGTTTCACCGAGTAGTAATAACACTGAGCTCTCCGGCAATCTGCTTCTGAGAAGGTCTTGTAGGCCCCGTGCCCGACCCCCTCCACCCCTCCACCCTCCCACTGAGATGAGTGACAGATCCTGAACAAGAAGCAAGGGGCCTCACAGACGAAGGAGGGGCACTAGGAGAGCCTGGCTTTGGGAATGCAGGTTGCTATTCTCTAAGCAAAAGATCTGCATTGTTATTTTCTGACTGACTTTCTGGAAGAAAAACGAAAAAAGTCAGAAGGTTTAATGACATGGAAAACTAGGCTAAGTATGGTGGGTAAGCTCGAGTTCTGTGTTCATATCTGCCATCTGTTACTTCCTAGCTGCATAACCATAAGTATGTTCCTTAACCTCTCTGAGCCTCCGTTTCCTTATCTGTAAAAGGGCGATGATTAATAATAGTCCCTGCCCTCAGTCATTTATTATGAGGATTATATAACATTACAGCACGTGAAATGCTCAGCCCAACAGCAGGCACACAGCAAGCACTCGGGAAATATTAGCTAGTCGGATGGCCTCTTTTTAAGAAAGCGAATGGATGAATTAAACATTGCAACAACTCTCCTACACAAGAGGAAGGCATCAGAAATATTACACTAATTCATAACTCTATAGATCTTTCATTTTGATTTCCTCAATCATAACACCCTTGCAGGTTCGAGGGGACAGGTCTTATTTTTGCTGTTTTTCTAGGGAGGACACACTGTTGCTAAGAAATGAAAACGTTCATTCATGATCACATGGTCACTACTAGTGACTGAGTTAGGGCAGAAATGGGATATCTTGACTCCCAGTTCTAAGCCCTTTCTTCTAGACTGCACCACTTTTGTACCTTTTTGAAAGATACCAAGCACTTTACTTTCTTTTTTTTTTTTCCAACTTGGCTGCCTTTTCCTTCCTCTGAAGAGTAAGACTCTGTCAAGCCATAAAGATTAAGTAACTGTCACCTTTGGGTTTCATGAGAGGCCAAGAAATATTATCCTTGTCTGTAAATCTCTCCAGCTAGAAAGCAACTAAAACAAATAAATAAAAATAAAGTTTTAAAAAATGCATATTTATATCTGCAAATAAAAAATATATAAGTAAATAAATATATAAAAATAAATATAAGGGAAGCTTAGACTGTCCCCCTCAAAAAAAAACATTTGGAGCAGCATTTACTGAGCAAGGAAAAAATTCCAAAGTACTGCTACTTCCTCTTCCCATACCAGGGCAAATGTTGCTCATTGATAACGTCTCTATTTCTCAATGAGTCCACGGGTAGCCTCAGAATCCTTCTTGTGAAATACAAAACTCCAAGTGGCCACTAGCACTCAATCTGAGTTTGCCCACGAAATAAAATATATGTTGCCCCCCAAACCAGAGCAGAATGATGCATGCATGTGCAAACTCCCTGAAGCCAGAGACCATTTCTTACCCATCACTGAAAACCATGGAGACCTTAGTAGGGTGCCAAGGAAAGATGAGGCACTGAGGAAGTACTGGATGGATGAAAGAACGCATGAACATACCCAAATTCCCCGACAACACGGGAGGAAAGAGATGACTTAGCATGTCTTCATTTCTAGTTTCCCATTCCTTCTCCTTCATTATTAATAACATAGATAATTTAAATCAACACAATATGCAGTCATATCCATAAACTGCCTGTACAATTATTTACTTAGTATTTTTTCTAAATAGACTTTTTGTTTCCACTTTATAAATATATTTTAGAAGAAAGCTTTATATCCTAATCACTAATAGAGAAGCAGAGGGAAACTACAAAAAATAAAAAACAATGAAAACAAACACAGGTCTGAGTGTCATGTGAAAATCATCTCACGTCCACCATTGATATGCTCACTAGAGGTGGTTTAGTGAACTAGAGTCCTGACTCTGCTGCTACCTAGCTGTGTGACCTTGGGAAGATGGCATAATTTTTCTGAGCCTCACGTGCTTCATTTTGATATAAAGAATAACAATAGTTCCTACCTCATATGCTTTGAAAATTGAGTTATCCCATGTAAAAAGCTTGGTAGGTAGAAAGTGCATCATAAATGTTAGTCCCCCCAACAAAACCTAAATCCAGCAACATATAAAAAGGATTATAGGCCTTCCCTGGTGGCACAGTGGTTGAGAGTCCGCCAGCCGATGCCGGGGACATGTGTTTGTGCCCCGGTCTGGGAGGATCCTACATGCCGTGAAGCAGCTGGGCCCGTGAGCCATGGCCGCTGCGCCTGCGCGTCTGGAGCCTGTGCTCCGCAACGGGAGGGGCCACAGCAGTGAGAGGCCCGCGTACGGCAAAAAATAAAAAAAAAAAAGGATTATACACCAAGACCAAGTGAAATTCACCCTGGAATGTAAGACTGGTTTAACATTAACATCCAAAAATCAATGAATGAGATAAGCCATATCAATGCAATAAATGACAAATCCCACAGGATCATCTCAACACATACAGAAAAAGCATTTCACAAAACTCACACTCCTTCATAATAAAAACACTCAACCAACTAGGAACAGAAGGTAACTTTCTCAACCTGATAAAGGGCAGCTACAAAAACAGCTACAGCCAACATCAGACTTAATGATGAAAGACTAAATGCTTTCCCCCAGGATTAGGAAGAAGACGAAGAGGTCCACTCTCTCCACTACTATTCAACATTGTGCTGGAGGTTCTAGCCAGGGTATCAGAACAATTAGGAAAGGCAATGAAATAAATGATATCCACATTAGAAAGGAAGAAGTAAAATTATTTCTATTTAAAGATGACACAATCTTGTATGTAGAAAATCCAAAAAAATCCACTAGAAAACTATTAGAATGAATAAACATGTCTAGCAAAGTTGCAGGATATAAGAATATAAGGAAAATCAATTATATCTCTATTCATTAGCAATGCTCGATATAAAAATGAAATTAGGAAAACAAGTCTATATACCATAGCATCAAAAATAATACAATACTTAGGAATAAATATAGCAAAAAGAATTGTAAAATGTATACTTTGAAAACTATAAAACACTGTTGAAAAAATTAAAGATAACCCAAATAAATGAAAAGATATCCCATTTTCATAGACTGGAAGACTTACACTGTTAAAATGGCAACACTTCCCAAACTGATATAAATCCAGCGTAATCCCTATTCAAATCCCAGCTGGCTTCTGTGCAGAAATTGACAAACTGATCCTAAAATTCATACGGAAATTCAAGGGACCCACCTAGAATAGCCAAAACAATCTTGAAAAAGAACAAAATTGGAAGATGCACAGTTCTTGATGTAAAAATTTACTACAAAGCTACAGTAATCAAACAGTGTGGTGCTGGCATAAGGACAGAAATATAGATCAATGGAACGAATTGAGAATCCAAAGATAACATTTATGGTCAACTGATTTTTTGCCAAGGTTGCCAAGACAATTCAATAGGGAAAAAATACTCTTTTCAACAAATGGTTTTGGGACAGCTGGACATCCACATGCAAAAGAATGAAGTTTAACCTCTACTTCACACCATATAACGAATTAACTCAGAATGGATCAAAGACCTAAATGTAATACCTAAACTATAAAACTCTTAGGAAAAAAACACAGGAGTAAACACTTGTGACTTTGGAATATGTAATGACACCAAAAGCACAAACAATGAAATAAAAAACAGATAAAACTACAAATCATCAAAATTAAATTTAAAACTTTTGTACTTCAAGAGACATCATCAAAAAAGTGAAAAGAGGGAATTCCCTGGAGGTCCAGTGGTTGGGACTTAGCGCTTTCACTGCTGGGGCCCAGGTTTGATCCCAGGTTGAGGAGCTAAGATCCCACAAGCTGTGCAGTATGGCCAAAAAAAAAAAAAAAAAAAATAAGTGAAAAGATAATCCACTGAATGGGAGAAAATATTTGGAAATCATATATCTGCTAAACATGGAGAATATATAAAGAACCCTTAAAATTCAATAATAAAAGGACAACCCAATTTTTAAAATAGGCAAAGGATGTGAACAGACTTTTCTCCAAAGAAGATATACAAATGGCCAATAATCACATTAAAAGATGATTATTATTCCTAGTTATTAGGGAAATGCAAATCAAAAACACAATGAGATTACTTCATATCTATTAAAATGGTTATAATCAAAAAGACAGGTAAGTACAAGTGTTGGTGAGGGTGTGAAACTGGAACCCCCATTCATTGCTGGTAGGAATGTAAAATAGTACAGCCACTTTGATAAACAGTTCGGCAGTTCCTCACGTTGAAAAAAAAATTTTTTTTTTAAATTTTATTTATTTTTGGCTGCGTTGGGTCTTCATGGCTGCGCTCAGGCTTTCTCTAGTTGCAGCAAGTGGGGGCTACTCTTTGTGCGGTGTGCGGGCTTCTCATTGCAGTAGCTTCTCTTGTTGCGAAGCACAGGCTCTAGGCACATGGGCTTCAGTAGGTGTGGCACACAGGCTCAGTAGTTGTGGCTCGCGGGCTCTAGAGCACAGGCTCAGTAGTTACGGCGCATGGGCTTAGTTGCTCCGCAGCATCTTCCTGGGCCAGGAATCGAACCCGTGTCCCCGGCACTGGCAAGCGGATTCCTAACCACTGTGCCACCAGGGAAGTCCCTCCTCACGTTTTTAAACACAGTTACCATAAGAACCAGCAATTCCACTCCTAGGTATATTCCTAAGAAAAATAAAAATATATATTCCCAAAAAAACTTGTACATGAATGCTCATAAGTAGCATTATTTGTAAAAGACAAAAAGAGGAAACAACTCAAATATCCATCAACTGATGAACAGATGAATAAAATATGGTATATCCATACCATGGAATATTACTCAGCCACAAAAAGGAATGAATTATGGATACATGCTACAATGTAGATGAACTGTGGAAATAATAAATTATATTAAGTGAAAGAAGCATAACATACCTTTTAAAGGAAATGTCCAAAATAGGCAAATCTATAGAGATACAAGGTAGATTAGTAATTGCCTAGTCTCAGGGTAGAGATTGAGGGAAATAGGTGGTGTTGCTAAAGGTTATGAGGTTTCTTTCTGGGGTGATGAAAATGTTATGGAAATTAATCGTGATGATGATTGCACAACTCTGCGAATATACTAAAAGTCACTGAGCTATATGCTTCAAATGGGTGAATTGTACAATATGTGAACTATATCTCAATAAAGCTTTTACCAAAAAATGTTAGTATTTGTATGACCACTTTTGGGGAACTTCGGGTATGTGTAACATAAGCGGGAGTGGAGCAAAGAGAGCTGGAGCTGGGGCAGGAGCTTGGGGAGTCTGGAGAGTATGATGCTGCCCCTACACGCAGAGACTGTGCTGAATGAAAATGAACAAGGGAGAAAAAGAAAGCAAGAGACGCAGCCACACTACCCCAGGGAGCAGCCCCTAGACTGCAGGGTGGACGGACCACCATGAGGCAGGGCCTGAACCAGGCCCCTCCCCGGCCTGTTGCTGTGGCACTGCCACCTGCCAGCGCCTGGCGTTGCCCCGCCCAGGAGGAGAGACTCCTCAGACATACAAATCTCTGAGGTGGGGTGATGGGCTTTGAGGTTTAGAATGAGGACAAGATGGGTCTCTAGCCTCCTACCTGAGCTCTCTTTTTACTATAAGGACACTGAGGTCGAGACACGTGAGGACTTGGGCAGGGTCCCTTGGCTAGTTCGGGGCTGAGCTGGGCTAACACTGCAACTTGCTGGGAAGACAAGGGGACCTGACACATTGATATGACAGTGCCGTAAAAGAAAAAGAGGAATATTAGAAAGGAGGAAAGGAGGGAGGGAAGGAAGGAGGAAGAATTCTGCAGTAAAACAAAAATCCATGTAAGAAAGGAAATACTACAATCAAAGGACCTTACTTGGCTCTCTCGTGGTCATCATTTACACGTCTCAATAAGGTAGATGCTTTAAACATGATTTGGGTTAAAACAGAGCTCTTACTGTATTGGGAGATGAGGGCAGGGGAGAGAGGGGGATGGTGTCAGAAAGCGAAATCTCCATCCATCACAGCAGGAAGTGAATAGATGACACATAGAATAGATAAATCAAGAAACAGCAGCATAAGCATATCATTTAGAGATCTGGAGGCAACTACTGGAAGAAGTGGTAAGTTAAAAGCAGCAGCCTCTGGGGGAGGTGGACACTGGATGCTTGTTTTTCACTATGAGTCTTTCAATACTATTTGATTCTTTTAAGCATGTGCGTGTATTGCTTTGATCAAAAATTTAAAATTTACTTTAAAAGACAACAACTCGGGCTTCCCTGGTGGTGCAGTGGTTGAGAATCCGCCTGCCAACGCAGGGGACACGGTTCGAGCCCTGGTCTGGGACGATCCCACATGCCGCGGAGCAACTAGGCACGTGAGCCACAACTACTGAGCCTGCGCGTCTGGAGCCTGTGCTCCGCAACAAGAGAGGCCGCCATAGTGAGAGGCCCGCGCACTGCGATGAAGAGTGGCCCCCGCTAGCCACAACTGGAGAAGCCCTCGCACAGAAACGAAGACACAACACAGCCCAAAATAAATATAAATAAATAAATAAATAAATAAATAAAAGACAACAACTAAAGGCTTCCTTGTTGGCAGTCAGACAGCTGGACAGTGCACTGCTCTGTCTCAGGCAGCCTTTGCTATGTAAGTCCCTCCCTGTGGGTCTCCTAGGCCCAGAGGCCCCGCCACTTGCATCCTCTCTCCACACAGGGGGCCTGAGGTCCCAGCAGAGAAGTCCACGTCAGCCTCGACTTGGGTCTCTGGAGAAGGCCTACCCTCCTGTTTGTTTACAGCAAAGAGAAAGATCCTGGCGGGGCTAAAGGGCTTGCCAATCCATTTGCCGTTCACTCAGCTGCTTCCTGTGTTGCCAGGGTTGAGGAGGCCTTTCCGTTGACAACCCAACCCGGCAGATCCCACCCTCTTGGGAGGGGAGGTCATGCCACAGAAGGCAGCTTGCTGATTTGCTCCCACTGGGGCCTGTGACAGGGCACCACAGGAGGGGCAGCAACGTGACTTGTATCTGGGGAGAGGAGCTGCCTTTCAGAGGCACCTGCTAAAACTCAGAAAGGGAAGCCATTCCATCTGCTGTGGAAACAAAGAGCGAGACTTCAGTTCGACCACCGGCTCGGGGCATGTAAACCTCAGCTTCATGGATGTGAAGTTGCAACTCAAATGTGGCTCAGCCTGAAGACGGACATAGGCCCTCAAATCACACTTTCCCTCACTCTAAAAGGGCAATTTCTCTGTCTGTAAAATATGAAGGCTGGTCTAGCAGTGCTTCTCAACCATGATGGCAAAACCTCTGTTGCGAAGGTTATTGCAGCAACTTGTCCCAGTAACAGTTTGACTAGTGAGGTTTGCAAACAAGGTGCTTTTTATCATGTGTGAGGGAGGGTTCAAAGTCCTCCCATGGTATCATTGTTTGCATGTTCATCTCTTTTCTTGAGTGAGAGAAAATGGGGTAGAGCTGGGGAGGGGAATGGCTGCTGGGTGTGATGTACTGAGTATGTTGATACTGTCCATCAAATGTACTTAGGAAAAAACAAAAACAAACCCAAAAACAACTAGTTAGGAATCACTGAACTTGAACCTCTCTCAGAGTCATTCCAACTCAAAAGCAAATGACTGTGACTATAAATGGGACACTCCATCCAAAGGACGTCCTTCAAGACTATGCTTCCCAACACGACCTGTCCACTGTGGCAAGAGTACTTACGGTGCCATAAACCTGCCCATGGACATTCTTGCCTTGTGCCTTTGCTCAAACTCTCTCCGCTCCCTAGTGGACTGTCCTCTCCCCTTCTCATATCCTACCTTTGACCACTGTCAAGGCCCAATTCAAGACAGCCCCCTCCATGAAGGTCTGACCAGCCGAACTCCACCACAACCCTCATTTCTTGGATTTCCAGAGCACTCACAGTCTGGAGTCCATAATTTCCTATTGCATTATAAACCGCTTTACATTTTACTAATTCTTTGCACCACCAAAAATGACAAGGATAACTGTCATCTTTTGGGGGGTCTGACCCATAGCAACTAGCACAGAGCTGGGCACATCCTAGGCATGACTCGCTTAATTGACACTTCATGAACTATTTGTTGAATACAAGAGCCAATGGCCACAATTCATGTCTTCTGATTAAAAAAAAAAAAAATTTAAAACATCATGGTCCCCTATGGTACCATATCTAAGTCAGCCTTATTACCATAAGAATCTGGAGAGATATATTTAGAAAATTCTTCTGTCATATAGTTTCCACCTCAAAAAATAAAAAACAGAACTTCATTTCTCTTTCTCATATGAAGGTATAGCATGGTGGTTGATGGCTGACCCTGAGTTTTGAATTCTTGTCTCACCATTCATACCTTGCCTGAATTGGTCTTAAGCCATCGCAATTTAAAAGCACAAATAGAAAATCATTCTCAGGTATCCCTTCACTTAACACTGAGTTACTGAGTGTCTTCTATGAGGGTCAGCCCTGCAGATTCTCTTTGATCTCAGCTGGGCCTTCAGTAAAGTTAGACAATGCTCTCATTCATCCCTATTTGATTTCTTATTCTACCCACAAAGGCAGCTGTTCCAAATCTCCGGACATCTCCCGCACTTCCCTAACCAGTCCACCACCTTTAACTTCTGCAGAGAACCTCATCTCCTGCCTTATTTAGAAGACAGAGACCACACACCATGGACACACTAAACATCTCTCTGTTCCACGAAGAGATGAACGTCTGAGAACCACTGCCCTAAGACAGCCTAATGATGATGCAAACACAAAATCAAAAGACCTACTGATAAGTCATCATTAGGTCTTTATCGGGCAGCTCTCCGGGTCATGTTTACTTTCCTCTCTGCTTGTACTGGTCCTGAGTTGCTGCAAGTCTATCAAAATGTCACTCAGCCAGAATGAACCCTGCAAGAAAGTCTGCCTGAACCCAATCTCTGCCACCTCAAAATAATTTCTTTCAAGAATTTGCACCCAATTTGTTTTTGCCTCTGTTGCCAGGGTCCAAGAAGTATGGCTTGAATGGTGGTCCTTTCAGGCACATCACACACAGTGCTTAGCATAGTGGCCATGGCTAGGCAGCCAGTACCCAACATCTTTGCATCCTGGGAGGCGTCCCACACGCACTGACTGAATTCTGAAGTGTCTTTGTACAGACAAGTCCATCCAGGGCCCTTGACAGAATCTGTGAATCACAAAGTGCCTTTCAGTTTCCCTTTCAGTTGGCTCAGTGGTACAGAGAGACCACAGATTTGTCTTCTTAAGTTGACACACAATATATAATTAATAAATTGTTCCTTTAGGAATGGAGGGCAGCCATCCAAAGGAGCCATACATTCGGGAACCTCCTTCTCTCCTCTGTTTCCAGGGCCTTTTCTTCTCAGCCTGAGGTTTACAAACATTATCTCATCCACAGGCTCCTGTGGCCAACAGGTAGGTAACAAGCTGCGCCGGCTGCTTTCGGTTCCCCAGTTTTCAAAGTCAGAGAGGTAGTGGCTGATTTAAAGGCACACAGCAAGTCAGGGATAAATCTTGTGTCCGAAGACCACAGTACTGCTTTGTCCGCTGGGGGAAGCGAAGCATGCCTTCAACATTTTTGGTTGGGTTGCAAAATGCTGAATGTACACAGAGGAGGAGGTCCTTCCTGATCTGTGTTGAAATGTGAGAACGACCTCTGGGCTTCCACTGGGCATATTCCCTCCCCCTTCTCTGTTCCTACTCCAGCTATACCCACCTTCAGTGTGCTACTCAGGAGCACTTCCCAGCTGAAGCCCTTGCTGACACCACATCTTATCATGCTTTCTTTGGCTACCTTCTGCAGGTCAACCTGGGGCTGGGTTCCTTGGTCACAGAGACCAACAACTCCCCTGGGAAAAGCAAAATCCAGAAAGGCTCTGGAGGTAGAAGAGTTGGTAAGAACTCGGGGTTGACGACACCTCCTCCCCGAAACTGGGACTCCTCTTAGCAGGTCAAGGAACTCCTATCCCTCCTCATCCCCAGCAGTGAAGACTTACACCAGCCAACTCACCAGTGTGCTGTTCTTGGACATGGCCACCAGCAATGAGGTGTCTGCTGAGTGACCAGGGTGGAACCTTCACTGTGGGAGGCCTTCTAAGGCCACGGAATCCTTTAGCAGAGTCAACAATGACAACAACAAAAGATCTGTCTTCTTAAATTGACACACAATATATAATGTGGCATGAGCCACATTCTTAATGATTATGTAATTAATACATTATAACGATAAACATATAAATATAATAGTACTTACTATGTGCTAGACACTCTACATAGCATTTGCATGCATCCCTTGTTTACTAGAGCATCCAACTAAGTACCAGTTCCTTCCCCACCACTGCTGGCACACTGTGTCACTGCCCGAGGTGACAGTATGCTCTACCCTCTTCCCCACCTCCACTACTAATGCAGGGTCCATCCTCTGGACCCTAGGCTTAGCTTTGCTCCTCACAATAAGACCAAAGTCCTTTTAGAAAGGCTCCAATGAGGTGACTGACGCCTGGTTTCGTCAACTACAAGTGAATAATTAATACTTGCCAGTAAAGAAATAGACTCATTGTTACAGTGGCCACATGGAGGCTATAAAAGGCCATTTTGTGCAGCTCTTGGTGGAACCCTGGGGCCAACAGCGGCCAAAAGAAACCTCTTTGAGAGTGTAGGCTGATCCTCAAACATGGAGACTGGAGCTCGGCACTGTTTTCCAGGAGTACTGTTCCCAATGTCAATTAGCTTGTTGCCTATTCACCACCAAATTCGGCTTGCTGATCAATGACAGCAGCGGAGGCCCACTGAATGTCCGAGAGGGCATGATATATCAGAGGGAACATGTACTGTTCCCCTGAGACCCTTTTCCAGTTTTTAAATTCTTGCCTACTGTCTTCTCTGGGCCAGCCTCTGATTTGATTGGAGTAAAACTCTCCGATCCTGGTGGATTTTACACCCAACTACTGGCCTAATGCCTAAAATGAGTTTTTCCTTTTCCATTACCAGCAGGGACTGAACAAGGCAGGCTTGGGTGCCTACAGAACCAGTCAGAACTGGCCAGGAAATATAATAAAGAAGCTTAGTGAGCAGAGCGCTAATGCCCCCAGCCAGAGGCTCAGCCTGCAGAACGAGCCAGAGGAACTGGCTTTGTGAGCAATAACACACTCTCCTTGTGGCCTCGGAGCTGCCCTGGCAGATGGTAGCCAGCGCCAACAAGTAACTCTCTATAGGAAAGTTTCACCTCCTCGAAGTGTACACTGGGTGCTCCACAATACCCTCTAGTGACAGTAACCCCTGACCAGTTACACTTACACACACACACACACACACACACACACACACACTCCTCCTATGGTATTTTTGCCCTTAGGGCCAAAGCTGCCCCTGCAGCAAGAAAACAGAACTGACAGCTGCTAAATGTTGTCATTTCATCAAGCTGTTCCCCAAAATTGCTACTCAGTTTCCCACCCCCACTTCCAGCCCACTGCCCGAAATTCCACCATTAGAGATACCAAATATTATTTACTTAAAGAAAGCACTGTTTCCCATTAAAATGCCTCTAAGCCTCTGTTTCCTTTCTGGTCAGATGACTTCTAAAACACCTCCTGTGTCTAATGGGAAATTCTTGTGTATTTAGCTCTTGAGGATAAATGTGTTCACTGTGCTCCTTTCTTGAAAATAATTTTTGACACAGGAGAATGGGTGGGGGGATGGTGGAGCACAGGACAGTGTATGGAACTGGAGGTGGGCAGTCTCAGGGAGAGTCACAGAGAAGGAAGGTCTGATGGTGGAGAAAACAACCTTCAAGGCCTTCACCATCCTGCCAGGGATGAACCTAGATTTTTGCCCTCCAACATCTGTGATCTCATGGTTGCCAGCATATCTTGCAACAGGGCCTGTGCCCAAAAGTAAGGTAAGACACCCCCTGCCCTAAAGGGGACACAGGCAGGAGGTGCCCGGGAGCCGGCAAGAAAAGATACTTGTCCCCTTCTTGGCCTGGCTGTAAGAGCCCATCAGCCCTTGGTGAGTCTTTCTGCTGTGCTGGGGAAACTAGGCAAGCAGAGGTCAAATTCCCTGGGCTGGGGAGGGCACCTGGGCAGTCCTAGCGTCCTTCTCTGCCAGGTTCTCAATACAACCATACTCCTCTCGGACCATGCTTCCCGCCGCCGTCCCCACTGCCACACGGAGAGCACGCCCTTCTCTTCCTTTTCAGACAGTGTATACCCATGGAGGGTATGCCCTGAAAAGCAGAAGCCTACTACTGACAGGTAGGCATCTTGCCGATTGTTCAGAGCTCATGAAAACCCAACCTTTTCCCCAGGAGTCAGCCCACTCACCTCCTTTCCCCTACCTCCTCCCCCGCCCCAAGACAGCCGGGAGGGAGAGCGATGCTAGGCCGGAAGGCTTCAAAGCGGGTCAGGCGTGCCTCCTCTCTCATTAAAGCCCCCACCCCCAAACACCGCCTCTTCGCCCCTCGCCCCACCCATCTCACGTTCACTGAAGGGCTGTGTGTGCCCGAAGCGGCTGCCAGGCGGGCCCAGGCGGTTCTCGCTGGCCCTGCGGGAGGCGATGGTGGCCGGGGCGGCAGAGGCGGCGGCCGGCGCTCTGCAGTACCTGGGCGAGGGGAGACCGCCGCCGCCGCCGCCGCCGGGCTCGCGGCCGCTGCAGGTGTCTCCGATGCTCGTGATGAGCGCCGCTTCCTCCCCGGCCGGCGGCTCCGGCCCAGGCCGCGCACCTGCTGCTGCTGCCACAGCCGCCGCGCCCCAGCTCCGCCGTGCGTCGGCGCCTCCCGCAGGGGGTACGCGCCGCGGGGCCCAGGGTGGGCCGGAGAGGGCAGGGAGCTGTTCCGGCCCGGAGGCCCAGCCTCCGGGGGCTTCGGGGGCCCCCAGGCCGCGCTAGCTCAGCCGCCGTGCTGAGCACACCCCCGGGGCTGGGAGAAGAGGTGCCGGCCCCTCGAGCATTCTTACGGCCGCGTCGCCATCCCCAGCAGCATCCCAGTCCCCACGCCGGCTCCAAGGCCTGCCAGCACCGCTTACCTGGGTCTGCGGCAGGTCTAGGGGAGTGGCCTGAGACTACTGCGGTGGCCCGCGCCGGGGCGCAGGATGCTCTGCCCGGCTCTGCTCCGCTGCAGCTGCGCTGGGCCCCGCCCTCGGCCCCGCCCCTCCACCCGCCGCGGCTCCTCCTCCGCCCCGGTATCCCGCCCCTTCGCCGCTGCGGCTGTCACACAAAGAGCAGGAAATGGCTGCGGCCAGGGGCTCTGGGCGCGACCCTCTGCGCGGCCGGCGCATCCCGGACCTGCAACCCGGGCTCCCGCCCCGGGAGAGCCAGCCGCGCCGCTTAGGGAGAACTTGTCCCCAGGACCCCTCAGGCCTGGGAACCACACCTGCAGCAGTAGGAGGACTGAAGATTTGGGCTCCTTTCGGACCTCATTGATCTCACATTATTTCCAAGTGCTCATTTATCTCCCTAATATTTATCGAGCACCTATTTTTTTCCAAGCACCGTGCTAGGAGCTGAGTAGGCACTGGTGTACAAAAGACAGGCCCCGGCACTTTTGGAGCTTATCGTCTGTTAGGAGAGACGGGGAATAAATGTACCTAGCAAACGTCCAGTTCCAACTGAGAGACGTTCTGTGAAGAAGAAAAACAGGGTGAAGTGATAGAAAATAAACCTGGGGGTTGGGGAGAGGGGGCTTCCACCAATGGAGTCTGATCCCAAATGCTGTTCCTCTGTTCAAAATTACCTTCTCACCCTCCCTTTCACTTCCCTGGGGCCAAATCTCTGAAGCTGCCCTCTTTGAAGCAGGGAGCTCCCTCAGGTTCTTTCAGGAAGAATTAATTGCCTCATGGACAAAAAGGCAAATACATGGTGACAGGAAGTATTTACTGGCAAAGCCCGGGAAAGAACTGAGAGGACAGGCACCTTTCTCTTCAAGACTTATATGCTCTAAGTCTCCAAAGAAACGGTTCTCATGGAGATGCAGCCTGGTGAGCCCTCAAACCAGGTGAAAGTCAGGCAGCACCGAATTCCAACCTTGGGACCCCTGAGCAAGTCACTTCACCACTCTGTTCCTGAGGTGCCACCTTATCTACAATGTGGGGAATAAGAGTTGCCTTTCGTACTTCACAAGGTAAATAATTTGAAAGCATTTGAGACTTTTTAAAGTTAAGGGGTAAAGTCTTGCTACAGGGTAACCTTTCTGAAATATTTCCAAAGGGTGCACAAATTTCTAGTTAATCACTCAGCTCTTCCTATCAGGGGCTATTTATAGAGGAGCCACATTACTCAACACTCAGCAAAGAACTTGTGGAAGTCTTTGCCCTCCCTGATCTCACATCATTCCCCTAGCACTCAGGATTCATGATCCTTTGTGGTTTGATGTTACATCACTCATACTAATTTAAATTGCTATTTCAGAAAGGATGACTTATATATATATATATATACATTCTGTCCCTGGTGCCATGTGAGAAAGCTGTGGGTGTGTTTGTGGAGGATGGCTTTAAAAACAGAAGTGAGGTTTCTTTCTTTTTTTTAATTTTTAATTTTCTGCTCTGATCCTTGGGATTTTGGCTGTCAGTGATTACAAATATCTAACAATGAGAGATTGGATTTTCATTCTATACGGTGTATTATTTTAGATGCTGTAGATTTCTGGAAGACATATTTTCTCCCTGTGGTTCCTTCCTTGTCTTTACACCTTGCAGGAACACATTGCTTAAAAACAAAAAAGACGATTATGTATATGTTTGGTTAGATCTTGGGCAAAAATAATTCCCTGGCCCCTGAATTCTATTTGCTTGTAAGGGGAAGCAATATGGTTTTGTTGAAACCACTGTTTTGGAAATCCAGAGGCTTGCCTTTTGGTCCTGGTTTTGCAACTAAGTGATCTTAGATAAGTCACTTCACCTATGTTTCCCCATCTGTACAGTGCAGTAGGTTGGATATACTCCAAGGTCCCCCTGGATGTGGAATACTGCATGAGTTAAAACAAAGGACATGCCCCTGCCATGCTTAAAGCATTCACTAGCTCCTCACTTCTCGCAGGATGGAGCCAAACCTCCTTACCGTGGCCTACAAGTGTCTCCATGATCTGGAGTCTACCTGTCCAGTCTCTTCTGCTGTGAACAAGCTTGCTGTGCTTCAGCTAAGAGGAATCTTTTAGTTCCCCAAACTTGCTGTGTTCTCTCTTGCATTTGGCCTTTGCACAAGCTAGGCTTGTTTGCTTGGAATGATCTCTCCTCCTTTCCCTACCCTTTCCACACTTTTCCCCCACAATGGTGCCTACCTTCTAGTCATCCTTCTGGTATCCACTCAGCTGTTGCTTCCTCCATGACCCCTCCACGTTTGGGTTGCGTTAGGGTCAGCCGTCCATGCTCCGATAACTCCCTGGACTTCCTCTACCTTACCACTTGTTATGCTGTGTTGTAATTGTTGGCATACTTGCCTGCATACCACCATTTGAACATAAAATCTAACAGAGCAGAGATGTGTCTTGCTCTCCATTGCATCCTCAGTGCCTAGTACATAACAGGCGTTCTATTATGTAAAATAATAGAGATAATAGTAAAAGTGGGTTGAATGAATAATCGAAAGCGAAAGCTTACACGTTGCCATTGAAATTTGGAGCCATCTGTCTACTACCTTCAGATATCCTTCGTGTCCAACCCCAGGCTGCACCATCAGCAATGAGAGGACCACAGCTATAAGGTGAGAATTGCTTCGCCACTTGCAAAGTTGTGGGCCACGCATTGCAGTTCTCTGTGTGGCAACATTGTCTTGTTTTTAGAAAAGCCCCAAGTCAGGACATCTACGTCTCCTTTTAAAATCCATCGGCAGACACTGTTTCATAGAAACCGATAGTGGAGCATCTGAAATGGGCATAAGAACTGGTTCTGGAGAGAGAAAACATAAATATTAATATTAATAATAATGGCTAACATTTACCAAGTGCATTATCTCATTTAGTATTTAAAATTACCCTATGAGGAAACTATAACTGTTAGTCCCATTTTATAATTGAGGAAACTAAGGCAGGTTAAATAACTTGCTCAAGGTAGTGAAACCAAAACTTATGCTTTTAGCTTTTAACCAAAATTATATATAGCCTCATTTCCCCCCTCCCAAACAGAATCCATGTTTTCATTACTGTGTAACCTTATTCTAAAACCACATTTAATGCAAGTTATAGAGACACATTGTATTAAAATGTTTTTAAATCAGTAATAATTTTTTTTTAAGGAAAAGGGATATGAGATGGAGAGAAAATGTGAATGATACAAAAACTATCTCCATGTGCTTTGGGTTTGCTACAGTAGGCTCACACATTTGGTTTGTGTAGTTAAACATTCATGTAGTTAGCAGGAAAAGAGAAACTTGATGGTCAGTTACACAATTTACATTGTTCATTAGATAAAACCTGACCACTTGCTCAAAACTGCCTCATTTTACAGATGAAAGAACTGAGGCTCAGAAAGGGGAAGGGTTGCCCAAGGCTGGCTGGACCCAGACCCAGGTGTTTCCATAGGAAACTGGGTTGCCTATTTCCTTCTTTGAAAATTTGTTAAAGCAGATATTCTACACTAACATTTATTGGATGTTTATTTGGGGTTAGCCTCTGTGCCAAGTACTGTGTATGGATGGGCAAATTTTATCCTCACAAAGTCCTCAGAAGTAGCTCTGTTGTTTTATAGATGAAATATTGGGGGCTTTTTTGCTATTGAAACATTGTAGCTCTGTCCTGGGTCATTTGGAAATGCATTCCCTCTCTTCTCTGCTGTCTTTTTCTCACTTTGCTCACTTCCCCGACTTCTAGAGAACTGGCCTCCCCTGAAGGTCAGATATTTTACATAGAACTTGACAGCAGAGGACCTTTCATCTTTATTTAAACAAATACTATTTACCATAATTTTGGATGAGAACGGATGAGGAGAGTGTGAGCATGTTCCAAAGCAGATTGGGAATGCAACAACATAGCTGAGGTACAATGAGGTTGGTGCTGCTGTATTCTCAGAGGCTGGCATAGTGGCCCTATAATCCACCCCACAGAATGGTTGGGAGCATGGAATTTGGGAACAGACAGGTCTAGCTTCAAGCCCGAATTCTGCCTGTTTCTAATTATGGGACCATGAATGGTTTTCCTAAGTTACTGAGCACTGTACTCCTCATCTACAAAATTGAGATGATGATAATTGTTTCTATCCCTTGGGTTCTTGGAAGATTAAATGAAACAATCAATGTAACACAGTAAGCAGAGTCATCATATATGATCAAAAATGGGAGCTTTGGGAGACATTCAAGATGGCGGAGGAGTAAGACGCGGAGGTCACCTTCCTCCCCACAAATACATCAGAGATACACCTACATGTGGAACAACTCCTACAGAACACCTACTGAACGCTGGCAGAAGACCTCAGACTTCCCAAAATGCAAGAAACTCCCCCACGTACCTGGGTAGGGCATAAGGAAAAAGAAAAACAGAGACAAAAGAATAGGGGCAGGACCTGAACCTCTGGCACTAGGAAGCCCCTTCACTGGAGGAGACGGGGTGTCGGAGGGGGGAAACTTCAGAGCCACAGAGGAGAGCACAGCAACAGGGGTGCGGAGGGCAAAGCGGAGGGATTCCCGCACAGAGGATCGGTGCCGACCAGCACTCAGCAGCCCGAGAGGCTTGTCTGCTCACCCGCCGGGACGGGCGGGGGCTGGGAGCTGAGGCTCGGGCTTCGGAGGTCGGATCCCAGGGAGAGGACGGGTTGGCGGCTTGAACATAGCCTGAAGGGGCTAGTGCGCCACAGCTAGCCGGGAGGGAGTCTGGGAAAAAGTCTGGAGCTGCCGAAGAGGCAAGAGACCATTGTTTTGGGGTGCACGAGGAGAGCGCATTCAGAGCACCGCCTAAACGAACTCCAGAGACAGGCGTGAGCCGCGGCTATCAGCGCGGACCCCAGAGATGGGCATGAGACGCTAAGGCTGCTGCTGCCGCCACCAAGAAGCCTGTGTGCGAGCACAGGTCACTCTCCACACCTCCCCTCTCGGGAGCCTGTGCAGCCCGCCACTGCCAGGGTCCCGTGATCCAGCGACAGCTTCCCTGGGAGAACACAGGGCGCGCCTCAGGCTGTTGCAACGTCACGCTGGCCTCTGCTTCTGCAGGGTTGCCCCGCATCTGTACCCCTCCCTCCCCCAGCCTGAGTGAGCCAGAGCCCCCTAATCAGCCGCTCCTTTGACCCCGTCCTGTCTGAGCGAAGAACAGACGCCCTCAGGCGACCTACACGCAGAGGCGGGGCCAGATCCAAAGCTGAACCCCAGGAGCTGTGCGAACAAAGAAGAGAAAGGGAAATCTCTCCCAGCAGCCTCAGGAGCAGCACATTAAATCTCCACAATCAACTTGATGTACCCTGCATCTGTGGAATACCTGAATAGACAACAAATCATCCCAAAACTGAGGAGGTGGACTTTGGGAGCAACTGTAGACTTGGGGTTTGCTGTATGTGACTGACTGGGTTCTGGTTTTATGTTTGTCTTAGTTTAGTATTTAGAGTTTATTATCATTGGTAGACTTGTTTATTGATTTGGTCGCTCTCTTCCTTTTTTTATATATATAGATAGATAGATATATTTTTTTCCTTTTACTCTTTTTGTGAGGGTGTATGTGTATGCTTCTTTGTGTGATTTTGTCTGTATAGCTTTGCTTTTACCATTTCTCCTAAGGTTCTGTCTCTCCTTTTTTTTTTTTTTTTTTTTTTTTAGTATAGTTTTTAGCACTTGTTATCATTGGTGGATTAGTTTCTTGGTTTGGTTGCTCTCTTCTTTCTTACTTTCTTTTATTACTTTTTAATTTTTTAAATTTTTAATAATTTTATTTTATTTTTTATTTTAATAAATTTTTTTCTTTTTCTTTCTTTTTTACTCCCTTTTCTTCTGAGCCGTGTGGCTGACAGGGTCTTGGTGCTCTGGCCGGGTGTCAGGCCTCTGCCTCTGAGGTGGGAGAGCTGAGTTCAGGACATTGGTCCACCAGAGACCTCCCAGCTCCAAGTAATATCAAACGGCAAAAGCTCTCCTAGAGATCTCTATCTCAATGCTAAGACCCAGCTCCACTCAACAACCAGCAAGCTACAGTGCTGGACGCCTTATGCCAAACAACTAGCAAGATAGGAACATGACCGCACCCATTAGCAGAGAGGCTACCTAAAATAATAATAAGGTCACAGACACCCCCAAAACACACCACCGGATGCAGTCCTGCCCACCAGAAAGACAAGATCCAGCCTCATCCACCAGAACACAGGAACCAGTCCCCTCCACCAGGAAGCCTACACTACCCACTGAAACAACCTTAGCCATTGGGGGCAGACACCAAAAAAAATGGGAACAACAAACCTGCAACCTGTGAAAAGGACACCCCAAACACAGTAAGTTAAGCAAAATGAGAAGACAGAGAAACAGACAGCAGATGAAAGAGCAAGGTAAAAACGCACCAGAGCAAACAAATGAAGAGAAAATAGGCAGTCTACCTGAAAAAGAATTCAGAGTAATGATAGTCAAGATGATCCAAAATCTTGGAAATAGAATGGAGAAAATACAAGAAGCATTTAACAAGGACCTAGAAGAACTAAACAGCAAACAAACAATGATGAACAACACAATAAATGAAAATTAAGAGAAAAAGAAAGGGACTGAGAAAATATTTGAAGAGATTATAGTTGAAAACTTCCCTGATATGGGAAAAGAAATAGTCAATCAAGTACAGGAAATACAGAGAATCCCATACAGGATAAATCCAAGGAGAAACACGCCAAGACACATATTAATCAAACTATCAAAAATTAAATACAAAGAAAAAATATTAAAAGCAACAAGGGAAAAACAACAAATAACATACAAGGGAATCCCCATAAGGTTAACAGCTGATCTTTCAGCAGAAACTCTGCAAGCCAGAAGAGAGTGGCAAGACATATTTAAAGGGATGAAAGGGAAAAACTTACAACCAAGATTACTCTACTGAGCAAGGATCTCATTCAGATTCAACAGAGAAATTAAAACCTTTACAGACAAGCAAAAGCTAAGAGAATTCAGCACCACCAAACCAGCTTTACAACAAATACTAAAGAAACTTTTCTAGGCAGGAAACACAACACAAGGAAAAGACCTAC
>NC_041221.1:151219515-151220220 GCF_002837175.3 Physeter macrocephalus | reverse complement strand
CAGCCATAAAAGGGGAAATCGACAGTAACAAAATCATAGTAGGGGACTTTAACACCCCACTTTCACCAATGGACAGATCATCCAAAATGAAAATAAATAAGGAAACACAAGCTTTAAATGATACGTTACACAAGATGGACTTGATTGATATTTATAGGACATTCCATCCAAAACCAACAGAATACACTTTCTTCTCAAGTGCTCGTGGAACATTCTCCAAGATAGATCATATCTTGGGTCACAAATCAAGCCTTGGTAAATTTAAGAACACTGAAATTGTATCAAGTATTTTTTCCAACTACGATGCTATGAGACTAGATATTAATTACAGGAGAATATCTATAAAAAATACAAACACATGGAGGCTAAACAATACACTACTTAATAACCAAGAGATCACTGAAGAAATCAAAGAGGAAATCAAAAAATACATATAAACAAATGACAATGAAAACACAACGACCCAAAACCTATGGGATGCAGCAAAAGCAGTTCTAAGAGGGAAGTTTATAGCAATACAATCCTACCTCAAGAAACAAGAAACATCTCAAATAAGCACCTAACCTTACACCTAAAGCAATTAGAGAAAGAACAACAAAAAAACCCAAAGTTAGCAGAAAGAAAGAGATCATAAAGATCAGATCAGAAATAAATGAAAAAGAAATGAAGGAAACAATAGCTAAGATCAATAAAACTAAAAGCTGG
>NC_041221.1:151216665-151218813 GCF_002837175.3 Physeter macrocephalus | reverse complement strand
AATCAGAGAAGAAAAAGAAATAAAAGGAATACAAATTGGAAAAGAAGAAGTAAAACTGTCACTGTTTGCAGATGACATGATACTATACATAGAAAATCCTAAAGATGCCACCAGAAAACTACTAGAGCTAATCAATGAATTTGGTAAAGTTGCAGGATACAAAATTAATGCACATGAATCTCTTGCATTCCTATACACTGATGATGAAAAATCAGAAAGAGAAATTAAAGAAACACTCCCATTTACCATTGCAACCAAAAGAATAAAATACCTAGGAATAAACCTACCTAAGGAGACAAAAGACCTGTATGCAGAAAACTATAAGACACTGCTGAAAGAAATTAAATATGATACAAACAGATGGAGAGATATACTGTGTTCCTGGATTGGAAGAATCAACATTGTGAAAATGACTCTACTACCCAAAGCAATCTACAGATTCAGTGCAATCCCTATCAAACTACCAATGGCATTTTTTACAGAGCTAGAACAAAAAATTTCACAATTTGTGTGGAGACACAAAAGATACCGAATAACCAAAGCAATCTTTAGAGAGAAAAATGGAGCTGGAGGACTCCGGCTTCCTGACTTCAGACTATACTACAAAGCTACAGTAATCAAGACAGTATGGTACTGGCACAAAAACAGAAACATAGATCAATGGAACAGGATACAAAGCCCAGAGATAAACCATGCACATATGATCACCTTATTTTTGATACAGGAGGCAAGAATATACAATGGAGATAGGACAGCCTTTTCAATAAGAGGTGCTGGGTAAACTGGACAGCTACATGTAAAGGAATGAAATGAGAACACTCCCTAACACCATACACAAAAATAAACTCAAAATGGATTAAAGACCTAAATGTAAGGCCAGATATTATAAAACTCTTAGAGGAAAACGTAGGCAGAACACTCTATGACAAACATCACAGCAAGATCCTTTTTGACCCATCTCCTAGAGAAATGGCAATAAAAACAAAAATAAACAAATGGGACCTAATGAAACTTAAAAGCTTTTGCACAGCAAAGGAAACCATAAACAAGATGAAAAGACAACCCTTCGAATGGGAGAAAATATTCGCAAAAGAAGCAACTGACAAAGGATTAATCTCCAAAATTTACAAGTAGCTCATGCAGCTCAATATCATAAAAAACAAACAACCCTCTCCAAAAATGGGCAGAAGACCTAAGTAGACATTTCTCCAAAGAAGATATACAGATTGCCAACAAACACATGAAAGATTGCTCAACATCACTAATCATTAGAGAAATGCAAATCAAAACTACAATGAGGTATCACCTCACACCAGTCAGAATGACCATCATCAAAAAATCTACAAACAATAAATGCTGAAGAAGATGTGGAGAAAAGGAACCCTCTTGCACTGTTGGTGGGAATGTAAATTGATACAGCCACTATGGAGAACATTATGGAGGTTCCTTAAAAAACTAAAAACAGAACTACCATACAACCCAGCAATCCCACTACTGGGCATACACCTGGAGAAAACCATAATTCAAAAAGAGACATGTACCACGATGTTCATGGCAGCACTATTTAAAATAGCCAGGACATGGAACCTACCGAACTGTCCATTGACAGTTGAATGGATGAAGAAGATGTGACACATATATACAATGGAATATTACTCAGCCGTAAAAAGAAACGAAATTGAGGTATTTGTAGTGAGGTGGATGGACCTAGAGTCTGTCATACGGAGTGAGGTAAGTGAGTAAGAGAAAAACAAATACTGTATGCTAACACATATATATGGGATCTTAAAAAAAAAAGACCAAAGCTTCTGATGAACCTAGGGGCAGGACAGGAATAAAGATGCAGACATAGAGAATGGACTTGAGGACTCAGGGATAGGGAAGGGTAAGCTGGGACAAAGTGAGAGAGTGGCATGGACATATATACACTACCAAAGGTAAAATAGATAGCTAGTGGAGAGCAGCCACATAGCACAGGGAGATCCGCTAGGTACTTTGTGACCACCTAGAGGGGTGGGATAGGGAGGGTGGGATGGAGGGAGACGCAAGAGGGAGGGGATATGGGGATATATGTATATGTATAGCTGATTCACCTTGTTATAAAGCAGAAACTAACACACCATTGTAAAGCAATTATACTCCAATAAA
>NC_041221.1:151210146-151216260 GCF_002837175.3 Physeter macrocephalus | reverse complement strand
GGTGGGAGGGAGACGCAAGAGGGAGGGGATATGGGGATATATGTATATGTATAGCTGATTCACCTTGTTATAAAGCAGAAACTAACACACCATTGTAAAGCAATTATACTCCAATAAAGATGTTAAAAAAATGGGAGCTTTTATTGTTTTTAATATTATTACCATGGTTTGTATTTTGGCGTGGTCTTTAGGAAGAATGCAGGACTTGGAATAAGATCTGAGTTCTCATCTCACTGGTGTTGAGTTGCTCTACAACCTCAGCATGCTGTGTTTCACTTCCCTTTTCTGTCAAGTGAGACCCCGTCACCCGCCCTTCCTCTCCATGTCGGCTGGAGAGGTCAAAAACATCATCTTAAATGGGAAAGTGCTTTGAGATATAAACAACAGAAAAGCAAGTAAATGTTTGTATAGCTTGTCTCAGCTTATAGACATTTGTAGTCAAAATGAGTCTGAGAAAATGAAAAGGGATCCGGAACTCCTTGTTAGCTCTAGATGGGTAGAGAGAGGTGTGGGTAGATGTGAACCTGGAGGGTGAGGAACCATAATCCACTAGGTTCCTTTAACTGATTCTCCAGCACCTGCTGGCTTTGGGCCCCAAGGTTCCCAGTCCTAACATAAAAATAATGCAAGGGAAGAAGGTGGAATAAGATGTGTTTTTATGCATGCTCGTTTCTCTGGCCTGAAATGTTCTTCCAGACCCTCCCTTCCTTAGAAACTCCCATTTACCCTTTAAGACACAGCTCAAATATCACTTCCTCTGTAAAGCCCTCCCTGCTTCTTTGGGTATTTTCACTCTCTGTGCTCTCACTGGATTGTGACCATTGCTCCATCGGATGACCTACAGCAGTGCTTTGCAATCACAGTTGATTCTCATCATTCAGTGGTTATGTTTAATAAAATCACCTGATTTACACATAACCTTGTTTTATGCACATTTCTGTTCAAAAACACCTTGTTCAGTATGTATTGTGGCTTCATTAACATTGAACTCACAGTCAACAGAACTATGACTCATGCTGAGTGAAACTCATCTAACACATGTTTTCCTTGTAAGATACATCACAGCCTTTCACATACATGAGACAGCACCTCAGCTCTGTGCTTGAGGGTCACTTTAAACAGCAAAATGACCAATAAAATGTACACAAGTGCAAAAAATTTGGCACTAAATAGACCTAAAAAAAGACACTAATTTATGGTATGAGCTGAAATGAGAAGGCAGGGCCTCGCCTTGTTCAACCTCAGCTGGGAATGTGCATGTAGAGTGACAAATTTTTCTCTGCTCTGGGCATGGGCATGTCATGAATGACTGTGAAAGGGCTGCAAGAATTGACTTTGGGGTTACAGATAGATTTTAGTGAGTAGGCAATTTGCAACTATAAAGTCTGCAAAGCATAAAATCAACTGTATTTATTTATGTGTTGGACTTTTTTACTAGCCTGAGGCTTCTTACAGAAAGGTTGGCATGTGTACTGGATATCTTCTCTCTCTTTTTTTTTTACATTTATTTATTTTATTTTTGGCTGCATTGGTCTTTGTTGCTGTGCATGGGCTTTTCTCTAGTTGTGGTGAGCCAGGGCTACTCTTCGCTGTGGTGCGCGGGCTTCTCATTGCGGTGGCTTCTCTTTGTTGTGGAGCACAGGCTCTAGGCGCCCAGGCTTCAGTAGTCATGGCTCGTTGGCTCTAGAGCGCAGGCTCAGTAGTTGTGGCACGCAGGCTCAGTAGTTGTGGCACACAGGCTTAGTGGCTCCGCGGCATGTGGGATCTTCTCGGACCAGGGCTTGAACCTGTGTCCCCTGCATTGGCAGGCAGATTCTTAACCACTGCACCACCAAGGAAGCCCTGGATATCTTCTCTTGATCCTCCAGACCTACTCCACTCTTCTCACCCTGCCCTCACCCCTGCAGACTGACCTCTGTGGACTACTCTACTAGGATTTCTTTGTCCTCTGGCTTCCAGTTGGGTTTGACCAGCAAGAAACCCCAGAAGTTGATGGGGGGAAGGGAGGAGAGTGGGGCCAGCATATTTATTCCACAGCCTCCTCCTTGTGTTGCTGCTTTGGGCTTCCTCTGTCTCTCACTAAATGTCCTGTCCTCTTGAGGCACCTTTCTGCAGGTGACTCTCTGCTTCCACAAGCAAGTGACCACTCCCATTCCTCATCTGTTTGGGCCTAGGAGTGGTAACTGCTCCTTGGCTGTTCCTTCCCTCTGTACTACTTACTATGGTTCTTCTAAACCCACACTGTGTTAAATAGACCTTTTGAAATAGGCTCGCCTTGAATTATCTTAATTTGACTGTGATGTGTTTGGTCCTCAACTGATATCTTATTCATCGTATACGCCTTACACAGTGCCAAGTAACAGCAGGTGAATGGTAACAAATGATCTCTAAAACTCCTCCTAACAGTATCTGTATGATTCAGTTATCCCAGAAACCAACTATTCATGATGACTTGGGAAGAATTGCAAAGTCACTGAAGACACACTCATACACACACACACACACACACACACACACACACACACAGCCCATCTTGCTGAATGGGGTATGTTCTGCCTTTTCCTGAGTGCGGTGGTCTTGTGTGTTGGGAGGTTCCAGGCAGAGTAGGATCTTCAGGATAAATGCTCTCTGAGAAGCCGATCTGTTCATCCATCCTGCTCTGGAAGCTTCCTCTCTGGGTCATTTGCCAGGGGGAGTCAAGCCTAGAGGTGAGTCCCACAAAGGACTGTGTGGAAGCTACAGCCTTTCTCACTGGTACCTGATGGTTCTCTGGGTGCATGAGCTGGCTCCTGCAGTGGACGTGGGTATTTGGTGAACTGGAAGGTAAAGGGAGAGCTCGATACACCAAAACTATAATAACCCAGCCCTTATTTCACTGGGATTTTAAGAGGGAGGAGAACAGCTGTGCCTTGCTGTCCAACTGTGGCTTAAGAACTCCGAATTACAATTTCTACATGTCACCCACACAGCAGATGACAGAATGAGTATGGACAATAATTTGGTACTAGGAGCAAGTCAGAAATCATCTCCAGATTGGTTTCTCTTCCACCAGCTTTGCCTCTCTCAAATCCACTCTCCACACTGCTGCCAGAATATATTTTTAAACACAAATTTGACCTTCTCTCCTTGTTCAATGACATTTTTCCTCTCTACAACTAGAGTTCCAACTTTTTTTGTGTTTTAAAATCTAGGTCCTTGTCTAGATTTATAGCCTTAGATTAAACTTGTCTACCCCTTCTATTATCCTCACCCTTGCTGAGAGCACACACACACACACACACACACACACACACACACACACACACACACCCTATGCCCCAGCAATGGTAAACTGATAATAGCTTCCCAATATGTTTTGTTTCCTCTATCCCTCTACCTGGAAAGTAGTTCTCTTATTTCTGTCCATTTGCTTGCCTAAAAAAAGCATAATTCATCTTCAAAACTGAGTCAGAGATGATATCTTCTGTGACAGTGCTTCCCAAACTTTAATGTGCAGATGATCACCTGTAGATCTGTTAAAATGTAGATTCTCATTCAGTGGATCTCAGGGTGGAGAGAGAATTTGCATTTCTCACAAGCTAGCAATGCTGCTGTTGCTGGTCCTGGGACCACACTTTGAGTAGCAAGTTTCTAGGAAGTTTCCACTGATGTCGCCCTTTGCCCAATAGATTCCATCACTTTTTCTGAGCTCTTCTCTACTTTGACCTTATTTCTGTTGTTGCTCTAATTGCTGTATTATAATTTTACTTGTTTATATGTCTGCCTTCCCAACCATACCTGGAGTTTCTTAAAAGTAAAGACTGTTGTTTTCATCTTTGTTTCTGCAGCACTCAGCACAGCATATCAGAGATCACAGGAAGCATTTGATATTTACTTGGTGAAACAATGTTGAATGATGTATAGTCTATTTGTCTGTGGAATGTGAAACTATGTAACCATTATTATTTATGGAAAACTTTTTGTTGTCTGACATTAGGATAAATATGGATAAATATGGACCCAGGCTATACATACTATTTACTAAAATGCACAGCTTTATTTGCTAGACCCAACCTTTCACTTGGTGTGATTTACAAAGCATAAGAGATATTTGTAACATTTTAATTGTGAACACTAGCAATCACTGTACACTAATAAATATTCAATCTATCCAAATATAAATACATAATCTCAAAAGGGCACAATGCAAAATCTATAAAATGCATCCAGAACCAAAACTTTGCATAGAGGAATTTCCCTGTGAGCACATGGCACCATTTTCAAAATGTGAGAAGGAAAAAAAAAGCCAAAAACCAAACAGGCAGAAGTCTATTTTGCAGGACACTGAGAGGTAACCTCTTGACACATGTTAAGTTAAAGCCTCAATGATTCTGAGCTTGAACAAGATAATACCATGTAAGGGAGTATTTTTCTAAACCATACCACAGAAATCAGTCAATTCTGATGTTTTCCTTCTAGGCTGGATGTTCCAGAAATCATCTCTAATTAAAGGTTCCAAAAAAGAATGTACAAAATGCCAAAAAAGTAAACAGGGATGATTTTGGATAAGTTGAGAAATATCATCTTCTGAATGATAGTTTTTTTTTTGAAGCTACCAGTTTCACAATAATTATACTTAAAAGTTGTACATCTGCATTTTCAGCCGGTCAAAATATCACATGATGTTTTAGAAAGAGCTGATTTCAACACCATCCAAAAAGAGTTTTCCCTGAACACTGTAGGAAAATTAAATCTCTCTTACATCAGGGAATACCCTTCCCCAGGAAGTGTCCAAGAAGACCGCAGCCGGCTCAAAGTTGAAGTGATAATTCAAGGAAGTATTTATACTTCTGCGGGAGAATCTTTTAAAGCTGCTTTGAAGCCCATCTACAAATTGCTTCATGCAATATGACTCTGGTGGGTTGAATGAATCAAAGGGCTAATTACTCCTTTAGTAACTCCAACGTCATTAACTCTGATGAAGGTGAGGATACAGATGAGGAAAAAAAGATCCTGTTCCAAGTTGGAGGGCTATACAGCCAGCCACACTGGTCTATGCAGGAGCAACTTTACTTGCTGATGGTGCTATGTTGGCTTCTTTATTGGCTCTCTAGGACTTTCCCCTCTACTCTACTTACCTCCTCAGCAATCCCTTTCACCCTCAGTAGGAGGCAGTGTTGAATAAAAATAGAGAAACTGTGCATTGCAGTCAGACAGAGGTGGGCTGTATTCTTCCTAGCTCTGTCACTTCAGGCAGGTGTCCAAGCTTTTCAAAGCCTAAGTTCCATTATCTGTGAAATGGGAATAATAATAATATCTCACTGCACTGGTGTGAACTCAGGGTGAACTGAGATTCTGCAGTTAAGGCTTGTAGCTCAGTACATATTCACTTTGCATATTCAAGTGCTCAATCAACAGTAGGCATCCTTGTGCATCTTGGAAGCCCCCAACTTGGTGCCTGACTCCGTTTCCATCCAGATGGTTTGAACAAGAACAGACCTCTTACTCCTCTCTTAGAATCTGGGGAGACTTGGAAGTCTCAGCCTTAAAGTTGCAAATCTCTAGGGCCTAAACAAGCTTCAGTTTCTCTGCCAGGCCACACTCCCCAGCACAAGTCTGCACTCTGTTGATGAGGATGGAAGAATGCAGAGAGGGGACTGATTCCTGGAGGCCTCAGTAAGTCAGTGTTTATGGAAGCCATGATTTCCTCCCAGGATGCCTGTGGAAGCATTCGGCACAGAATGGGACTCAGAGTCACTTGCTTGGCTTGGTAGTAAAGATGAGCATCCAAGTGGTTACAACCTAAGGCCTTTCCCTGTACCAGGTGTTTCCACCATCTGATGCCCTCTTTCTGCCCAGACACCAGATACCCAATACTCCAGTGGTAAGACCAGAATTGTTCACCCCAGTCCATTATGCTCCCTTCAAGGAGAGAGGTGGCAGTGTACTCTATGAGTAAAACCTCATAAAGCTGCTTCTCAGAATATCCGGCCTCTAATGTGAGCAGCTGTTCCATCATCCTCTAAGGCAGGAAGCTGTGGCTGACAGCATCACAGAGGCAGAGCTTACTCTTTTTTTTTTTTTTTTTTTTTTTGTGTGTGGTACGCGGGCCTCCCTCTGCTGTGGCCTCTCCCG
>NC_041221.1:151208181-151210026 GCF_002837175.3 Physeter macrocephalus | reverse complement strand
GCACAGGCTCCGGACGCGCAGGCTCAGTGGCCATGGCTCACGGGCCCAGCCGCTCCGCGGCATGTGGGATCCTCCCAGACCGGGGCGCGAACCCGGTTCCCCTGCATCGGCAGGCAGACGCGCAACCACTGCGCCACCAGGGAAGCCCAGAGCTTACTCTTTGTGACTTTAATTAACTCACTAGTTCTCCTTGAAAAAGAGTCGTGCTCCTTGTTCATCTTGCCCCATATCCTGGGATTCTGTGTTGTCAGGTCAAATAAAAAAATCCCTTGACCATGAACTTTAGGTCCATGTTTAAAATAACAATAAGGGTAAAAATCCAGGGTCCTGCCCCATCTCTCCCTTTCTCTAAGAAGTGCAAGAAATGTTGCTTGAAAGCTGTCGACTGAGGTTTGTGCTCCACACAAGATAAGAGGCTGGAGGAAGGGTACAGACTGCTCTGGCCCTGCTCCCAGTTCAGTGGCTGAGCCTCCTGCCTGTGGCCTGGTGCCCGACTCTATCAGGCCACTGCCTCCGTGGCAGCTTAGGGACTGGCGCCACAGGCCAGTTGCCTCTGAGGAGTCCTGGGATGGTGGCAGCTTTTAATGCTCTGTGGTGGGAAGACCTCCTTGCCTCACTCAGGATCTGCAGCCTGTGGCTTGGCACTGAGTCTCTTTTAAAGTCCCGATTCTGCAATTTCAGCCAGTTGACTCAAGAGTCTGGAGAAAGGTGGCCGGTCTTCTGGTTTCTAGAGAGGGAAGAAAAGAACTCTGTGATTTCCTTGTACTTGTGTGTCATAGCTAATTCCAAAGCAAACCAGAGGTAAACAGCAATCCCCTCTGCTGAGTTTTAAATATGCTTCTATATATATTGTATTTGAGGCCATTATGTCTTAGTTGTTAACAGCAGGTATTTTGGAATTATATGGCCTGCTTTTGAAGCACAGCTTTTCCACTCATTAGCTGTGTGACCTTTGAACAGGTTACTTAACCTTTTTGAACCTCAGTTTTGTCATCTGTAAAATGGGGATAATAATATTATCAACCTCATAGGATTGTTGTAAGAATTAAATAAAATTGTATATAAAAATGCAACATAAAATAAGCACTCAGTAAGACTAAAAAAGAAAATATTTAGGTATAAATCTCATAAAATATGTATAGGATCTATTTTAGGAAAAATATAAAATTCTAAAGAAAGAAATCAAAGGAGAGCTAAATATATTGAGAAATATTCCATGTTCATGGTTAGGAAGACTTGCTATTGTTAGGATGTCATTTCTTTTCAACTTGATGTATGGATTCAACACAATCACAAGAATCCCAGCAAGTTATTTTGTAGATACTGACAAACCAACTCTAAACTCTATATGGAAAGGCCAAAGACTCAGAATAGCCAACACAATACTGAAGAAGAACAAGTTTGGAGGACTGATACTTCCTGACTTCAAGACTTACTATAAAGCTATAGTAATCAAGAGAGCATGGTATTGGTGAAAGAATAGACAAATAGGTCAATGAAATAGAGTTGGGATCCCAGAAACAGATCCACAGAAATGTAGTCAAATCTTTGACAGAGGAGCAAAGGCAATTCAATGGAGAAAGGGTAGTCTTTTCAACAAATGGTTCTAGAGCAATTGGACCCCACATGCAATACAATGACTCTAGACACAGACCTGGCACTCTTCACAAAAATTAACTCAAAATGGATCATAGAACTAAATATAAAATGCAAGACGTATAAGACATCTAGAAGATAACATAGGAGAAAATCTGGGTGACCTTGGGTTTGGCAATGAGTTTTTGTGTTTTTTTTTTTTTTTTTTTTTTTTTTTTTTTGCGGTACGCGGGCCTCTCACTGTTGTGG
>NC_041221.1:151204248-151207986 GCF_002837175.3 Physeter macrocephalus | reverse complement strand
GCCTCTCACTGTTGTGGCCTCTCCCGTTGTGGAGCACAGGCTCCAGACGCGCAGGCTCAGCGGCCATGGCTCACGGGCCCAGCCGCTCTGCGGCATGTGGGATCTTCCCAGACCGGGGCACGAACCCGTGTCCCCTGCATCGGCAGGCGGACTCTCAACTACTGTGCCACCAGGGAAGCCTGAGAAAATGTTTTAAAAACACATATCTGATAAAGGACTTATATCCAAAATATGCAAAGACTTCTTAAAACTCAAAAGCAAGAAAACAAATAATCCTATTAAAAAATGGGCAGAGATCTAAGCAGTTACCTCATTTAAAAAGATATACAAATGGAAAATACACATATGAAAAGATGCTCAACATCATATGTTTGGGATTTGCAAATTAAAATAACAATGAGATACCACTATATTCTTATTAAGATGGCTAAAATCAAAGCACTGACAATGCCAAATGCTGGTGAGGATGTGGAGCAACAGGAACGCTCATTGCTGGTGGGAATGTGAAAATGGTAGCCATTTTGGAAGACAGTCTGGTAGTTTCTTACAAGGCTAAACATTTGCATATGATAGTGTTATGAAACTATTCATTTCATATGATCCAGGAATCACACCCCTAGATATTTACCCAATTGAGCTACAAATCTATGTCCATACAAAAACTTGCACACAAATGTTTATAGCAGCTTTATTCATAACTGCCAAAACTGGAAGCCACCAAGATGTCCTTCAGTAGGTGAATGGATAAACAAACTGTGGTATATCCATACAATGGAAATATTATTCAGTGATAAAAAGAAGTGAGCTTTCAAGCCATGAAAAGACATGGAGGAATCTTAAATGCATAGTTCTAAATGGAAGAAGCCAATCTGAAAAGGCTACATACTGTATGATTCAACTATGTGACATTCTGGCAAAGGCAGAACTTGGACGATAAATAGATCAATGGCTTCCAGGGATTTGGGAAGAAGAGGGGAAGGGATAAATAGATGAAGCACAGTGCATTTAAAGGCAGTGACAGTATTCTGTATGATACTATAATGGTAGATACATGATATACATTTGTCAAAACTCACAGAACTGTACAAAAAAAAGCAGTGAACCTTAATGTAAAACATGGACTTTAGTTAATAATAATGTATCAGTGGTGGTAGAATAATTGTAACAAATGTACCACACTAATGCAAAATGTTATTTATAGGGGAGAACTCTCTGCACTGTTTGGTCAATTTTTCTATAAACCTAAAACTTCTAAACAAAGTCTATTAATTTAAAAAATTAATAAAAATTTATAAAAGAAAAATGTACTAAATGTCAGCTATCATAATTGTTATAGTATTTAATCCTTGAGAAGTGGACTGGATTTGTTTTGTACCCTTCTTTATGTCTTTATGGTTTATTTCTTTGTTTCTGATGACAAAAGCTCTACGAACTTACAGAGCAAACATTATTTAATTATCTTACAGTAAGAAAAAGGAATTTCAGAGAATGGCCCATGATTAATGATTAAGAAATGATAAAACTGAGATAAAACCCACGTATCCTATACTTTTTAAATCCCCCCCGTTACCCTTCCATGATCCGAATTTGTGTTAATTCTCTATTCAGCAACTTTCAACTGTGGTTGAAATTTAAAATTTGCTAACTCACCCAAGGACATCTAACACTCATGCTGATGTGGCTTAAGGCATAGTCTGCCACCCAAGGATAACTGAGATGTCTGGGAGGGTGCAGAGTAATTGGCTCCCATTCTGAATTGTTGTATGAATAAAATGAATTTTAATTCAGTCATTTTAATAGTTTCACAGCACCAGTGAACTTCTGTTTACCAGTTTATAGAACTAACTTCATGTATATTTAATGGTTTTATGATGTTACAGATGCTTTTTTTCTAAAAAAATTGACATAGGCCTTCCCCATTCTTCCTTTCTGACAATATGTTGGTGGCTTGTGACATTATACTACAAATCAAATAACATTTAAGGTCCCTGCCAGCTCTTCTAGGGATGAGTAACTCCTTTAGTTAATAGATGCTCAACGTCACTTTCTTGCTCATCTATTTTGTCAACGCTACTGCCTCATCCTCTGAGAGGGTTCCTTTCTTCAGCGATGGGGGCAGACTCTGAAATTGCAGATTATAATGAGGGTGGGGGGAAACCACTTCCTTTACTGACCTCTTTCCAGCAATGATTCATGATCTGGTAGATATGCGAGGAGGCCAGTCGAGGCTTGTATAACCGAAATCCAGTGGTGATGTCTTCCACCACCTCTGAGTTGCTTCGGTTTTCATACGGGATTTTGCCTTCACTGAAGACTTCCCACATCAGCACACCTATGAGAAATGGTGAATCGAAACAGCTAGTGATAACGTTCCTAAATAGCGAACAAACCGACTTACCTCTAGAAATCACAGACTCCTTGACATTAAGATTCAAGTCCCTACCTCCAGAAAGTACAATATCAAAAGCCACCTGAGGCTTATTAGGCCTGTGCTATTTCTAAAGAAGAGCGATTTCCCTACCTTCCTAGTGGTGAAGAATGTTCAAGCTCAGCCCTTTGTTATATCTAACTCAAATGCTACTACTAAAAGTTGCAGGGGATGTAAACTCAAATGTCTACACATGATGTAGATGAATGGAGTGGATGAGGTCTGCATAATAGGGACGAGGGAGGACTGTGAAAAACTGGAGGTCAAAAATTCTGTCCCCAAAGGGGCAGCTGTGATTTAGCTCCAGCCAGCATGGGAATGAGGGCTCTGAATTGCCACATTTTCTGATTTTTTAAAGATAAGTCATAAATTGGGAGTTTTTAAATATAAACTCAATTTGATTTAAAAGAAATACTGTGTTAACCAAGCAAAAATCTTTAGGTTGTCCATTTTTGACCTCTGATTTAATCCCTTTTCCTTTTTTGCCCTAGTAGAAATGTTACACCCAGCTTTATTATGTACTCATCTATTCATAGGATGTCAGAGTGGGAACAGAGCTTGCAGATCACCTAATCCAGTGGTTTTCAAAGCATAGTCCAGAGATCCTGAGGGCAGAGTTTTCCAAAGCATGATCCCTAAAACATCTGAAGTTTTGAAAAATCAACTCAGAAATTTGTTCCAATGGCAGATCCTGGGCCCTAGCCCAGACAACTGGATTAGAATTTCTAAGGGATCCTCAGAAATGCCTCAGGAGTTTTGGAAATTCAGTAAATAAGACCAATTAGCACCCCAAGATGCCAGGATTTCTAGTGAGATTTCTTTGGAAAATGGGGGAAAGCTGGCCGGAAAACAATTGCTTTCATGCAA
Organism: Physeter macrocephalus; assembly: GCF_002837175.3. Taxonomy (NCBI): domain Eukaryota; kingdom Metazoa; phylum Chordata; class Mammalia; order Artiodactyla; family Physeteridae; genus Physeter; species Physeter macrocephalus. The sequence continues at coordinate 151,204,691 of NC_041221.1, read as the reverse complement.
ACCTTGTGATGCATTGAGGAACTGAGTAAGGCCCAAAGAGGTTAGTTGACTTGTTTAAAATAGTGCAGTTCATATATATGGAATCTAAAAAAAAAGGCTCTGAAGAACCTAGGGGCAGGACAGGAATAAAAAAGCAGACATAGGGAATGGACTTGAGGTAACGGGGAAGGGGAAGGGGAAGCTGAGAGGAAGAGAGAGAATGGCATTGACATATAAACACTACCAGATGTAAAACAGATAGTGGGAAGCAGCTGTATAGCACAGGGAGATCAGCTCATGCTTTGTGACCACCTAGAGGGGTGGGATAGGGAGGGTGGGAGGGAGGTGCAGGAGGGAGGGGATATGGGGATATATGTATACGTATAGCTGATTCACTTTGTTATACAGCAGCAACTAACACAACAATGTAAAGCAGTTATACTCCAATAAAGATGTTAAGGGCT
>NC_041221.1:151183571-151204182 GCF_002837175.3 Physeter macrocephalus | reverse complement strand
GCAACGGGAGAGGCCACAGCAGAGGGAGGCCCGCATACCACAAAAAAAAAAAAAAAAAAAAAAAAAAAAAAAGATGTTAAAAAAAATAGTGCAGTTAATTAGGGGAAAAACCTCAAAATGCGTGACAAAGCCCAGTGGCCTTGAGGCGGGTAAAAGCTCTCCTCCATCCAGGTTTCTGTTTCTCAGGTTTGCCACCCCAGTTTTCTCACCCCTCTATTCTGCTTCCGTCAGTCAATCTCATCTTTGGACACTTCAGATGACATATCCTAGGAAGGGATGGACTTTAGCTCAGCCCTCTAATTATAAGATGCAGCAGCAAAGTCCTAGGCTGACAACCTCTGGCAGAATAAACCCCATTCCGAGTCAGCAGGTGAATGTGACAAAGTGGCCATGGCTGCAAACATCTCTTTATGGGACACCTGGCTTGGTGCAGCATGACCCGCTGTACTGATAGAGAGTGGTCACACATCAGCCATACCCTTCCTAGTTATATGCACTGGGGAAAAGAGAATGTGAGGTTGCTCAAGCGCAGTTTTTTTTCTTCTAAGTTTCATTCTGTACCTTAAATTTGACTAACAAAGTCATAGTTAGGCCTGTTGAACAGGGTAACTACTTTAAGGAACAATTTAGAAGGACTCAAAATCAAAAATCACTTGTTTGTTGGAAATGGATATTCTAAAATGCTGGAGAAGATTAGTTAGTTCTTCTCCTAAGAGATTTAATTAGTCATCTTCTCCCTGGTTTCTACTACTAGTCAATATATTTGGCAAACCTTCCCTTCACATAGAATGACAACATCAAACTCTAAACTATTCCTGTCCGAAGTAGAATCCTTCTTACAATCCAAGTCAAAGAGGTTGTCCAGTATAGTTTTGTGTATACATTAATATGCAAAAACTATGGCTTAGAAAGACATGACAGATCCAGCAAGAATATGTAGTACTTCATGCCACACCGGCATCAATCATTCTGTCTTTTCATTCTTGCCCATTTGCACTTACAAGAAATTCTAATGCCTTACCATGGCCTGGCAATTTCATTGCCTACAGTTCTCCCACTAAGTCAGTACCCCTTTTCTTTGGACACACCAAGCTTTGGCACTTGCTGCTTCCTTTGTTAGAGACACTGTTCCCTGGACCTTCAAATGGAGACAGCTCCCTCTCATCATTCAGCTCTCTGCTCAACAGTCACCTCCTCAGAGAGGCCTTCCCGGACCCTGCTATTTAAAACAGACCCTCCCTCCATTCCAGTTACTCTCTTTCCCATTACTCTTTTGTTTTATTCATAGCACTTACCGCTACCTGACTTTATCTTATACACATATTTGTTAGCTTGTTTACATGATTGTTACCGTCTCCCCTTAAAACTTGACTCCAAGAGAATAGGAGCCTTTTCTATCCTATGTACCACAGCTTTGTGAGCACCTAAATTAGCTCCTAGTGTGTAGTAGATGCTCAATAAATCATTGTTGAATGAATGGGTAAAATACTTTATTGAGAGTTAAATGTGGGAATAAATGTGAGAATAAGTATAATGTTGGAAAAAACATGATCCCTGCTTTCAAGGGCTCATACTCTAATCTCCTGACTCCAGCTTTTGATGTCACAGCAGCTATCACCAGCATCCTGTTTTCGCTTTCATTTTTGCCCCTATTTCAAAAATGTCCAAGAATAGATACAATAATGAGGGCCCCTTCATTCCTTTCAGAGCTGTTTTCTACAGACTCTCAGTGGGATGCCCTCACCATCCAGTGTTCAGGGCAAGTAAGGCTGCCTGAATTTGACAAATAAAACAGCGGGCCCACAGTCCCAGGTCATGTGGGAGTGGGGCCAGAATGACACTTACCATATGACCACACATCCGACTTGCTGCTATAGCGACTGAAAGAGAAGACTTCCGGGGACGCCCACTTCACTGGGAATTTGGTGCCTGAGGAACTGGTGTACTGGTCATCAAGGACGAACCTGGGGAGAGAGTGGAGAGAGATCGTCTGAATGTCCTGGTGGCCTGCATCCCATTCCTGACACTTTGCCGGCACCACAGGTCCGTATTACCTTGTCATCCCAAAGTCGGACACCTTGATGACTTGGTTTTCTCCAACCAAACAATTCCGGGCAGCCTGGAGCAGAGACAGGCAAACGAAAGGGAAAGGAAAACTTGGTGGGTAATCAGTAATTAAAGAGTCTCCTATAATCACAGTACTTTGCTTTTCCATGTGCTGCTGTGCAGAAGCAATAAGGAGCTTCACAAATGCTAATTAAGCTTCACTAGTGCCTGATGGAAAGTTGAATGTTAAGATCCTTTACTCATCAGGATGAGTAAATCTGGTCTTTCATCTTCATTCCTGGGATCCTAATCAGAAGAAAAATCCATGGTGTTGTGTAACCAACTGTAAACTCCAGTGCAACCTGATGTTAACCTTAGGGATGATAAGAAGAAGCTGTCACCCATTTGACTAAAATAAGAATGTGTTGAAGTTGCTAATTCTCTTAAAACTGCCTCAGTAGGGATGGTACATGGTCCCTAATTCGATTGGAAGAGCCCTTACCAAGAAAAGATCCATGAGTCCCAAATTTTAATGTGCCTGCAAATCCCATGGGGGGACATGTTAAAATGAATATTCCCAAGCCTCAACCCTCAGAGATTCTGAGGATCTTTCTAGGATCACCGCAATGTGATCCTGGTAGATCCTTGGATAACATTTTGAGAAACATGTGCTTGTCAATTTCTTTCATTTTACCAAGAGGAAAAGGAGGCACAGAGAGGTTAAGAAGGAGAGGCTGTTAGCTTTATTTAGAAAGAATGTAAACTCCAACTCAGAGGGTGAAAGTTAGAGGTGGGGCTGGAAATAGAACCCAGATCTGAGTCCCATGAGGACATCCCACAGTGGGTGGAGGAAGGAAGAAGTTGAGAGGGGAAGGAAGAGGGCTTATGCCTTGTTATTGATTCATGCATTCCCAGTCTTCGTAGCTCTACATTTCAGTGGGACATGCCCCTTCACCCTGGACCTGTAGGGGTTTGCCCTACGCCCTCTTACCAGGTCTCTGTGGATGACACATGCCTCTTCCAGGTAGGCCATGCCCTCACACACGTCCAGGCACATGCCCAGCAGGGTCTCTGCAGCAAAGAGCCCCCGCTGGCTGCGCAGGTAATCTGACAGGCAGCCGTGTTCCATGAACTCAAACACCAGGCAGATGGGGGCTTGCTCCAGGCACACTCCATAGAGCTGGACCAGCTTGGGGTGAGAGAGTTTCCTGGAGAAAAATGGCAAGGAGTGAGATGGTCTAAGTTTAGTCTCCCAAAAATACACTCCCTCCCCCAAACAAAAATGTCTCATTGAGCTGAGACCTGAAGAATGCAGGAACTCAGCTGGTGTATGTGAGAATGAACGAAGGCCAGTGTGGTTGGCAGGTCATGGAACCAGAGGAAAGATGGGTAGGAGATAAGAATGGGGAGCGGGCAGGGCCAGACCATGGTGGGCCTTTTAGACCACAGTGAGGAGCTTGGAGTTGTTCTCCATACCATGGGAAGCCATCGCTGGACTTGAGCTGGGAGGTGGCACAAGATGGCATCAGAATGGTATTTAAAGAGCACAGCACAGAACATCCTTCCCACGGTATCTTTGCATACTCTTGTTTTGGCCACTCACATCATGACTTCAGCCTCCTCGACGAAGTCCTCTTCTGACATAGCTCCTTCCTGAATAGTTTTGATGGCCACCTTGTCCCTGTTGAGCCAGTAGCCAAGATGCACCAACCCAAACTGCCCGCTACCAATCTCCTGCACAAAAGTGAGCTCTGAGGGATCAATCACCCATTTCCCTGGAAGAGAAGAGTTTTCCAGAGTTGGCAAGCACTAGATATGAAGTATAGGACTCCCAGGAGACTATATAGCCCTATACAGAATGTTAGCCTGTTGTTAATATAACTCAAGGATGGCAAATTGTATAAGCCTGTATACTTAGAACTACAGATAGATAAAAGTATCTTTTTTCCCAAATAATAACACAGAATATGTATTGAAAGCCGTGAAAAATGTGTGTGGGGACGATTACATGGAAAGAGAATGGAGGATGGCATTAGTTGAGATATTAAAGAAAGTCAATGAAAGGGTTCTAAGGTCCCAACTATTTCCTATACCTGATTGAAAAATTTTTATTGTCATTTTTCACATAGAGCAAGTTTTATTTGAACTGGTCATTCATTCATTCATTTATCCATCAAGAGCATCCATTATGTACATAGCACTTGCTAGGCCTTAGCAGGGGTTAGGGGTAAGGTGGTGGATTCCAAGAGGACTGGTACAGAGGTGCAAGCCAGCACACAGTCTCACACATAGGTAGGCTTTCAATAAATGCTCAGAAAAAGAATAAAAGGGATCCGAGTTTCAATTTTCACACTGGCAAAAATGAGTGGGTTCATAAAATACTCTCTGGGCTTCCATTCAGCATGGGCACATTCGGATTCCACAGGTATTAGAATTATCTTATTTTTATAAGGAGGCCGAGGGGCATTATCTTTTCCTGATGCTTGGTCTAGTACCATAAACAGTTCAATTTCTACCTCTTTGAGGCACAGACTCAACAGAAAACAGTACCGAGCACCTCCTGTGTGCAGATATGGTGCTGGTTAGGGATGGAGAGCCCACACAGTGTTTCTCAAAGTATCACCCTCTAACCCCTGTGTCAAAATCACCTAGGGCACTTGTTGAAAAGGCAACCCCAGGACCCCACTGTCTGGGACTGTGTTTTGGTAAATGTTGGGTCGGGGCTGGAAGTCAACACTTTTCTTAGGCATCCTATGTAACTTTGATGCACAGTGAAGCTTGAGAACCACCAATCTAGAAGATATAAAATGAAAGGTACACCAGCCTTCTCCTCGACCAGCACAGTTTGGACCAGGGGATGCAGGCAGAAAATCACAAGTGGGTGAAATGGTTCCATAGGACAAGAAGGAATAGTAGGGCCTATGGCCTTAGAGATGCATGCCCTGCCTAAAAGCATTCAAAAAAATTTAACACAGTGCTATGCAGACAGACATTTCTGGATGCTGCTAGCTTACAGCACTTGCAATGGACCCATACCTACCAAACTAGATGATACAGAAGTTCTAAAAAATAGGCAAGAACACAGTACTATAGCGCTGGTTTCTAATATTTTTTTCTAATAGCATTTAGCAGAGTGCTCTGTACAAAGTAGGTGCTCAGTAAACACTTCATTGATGAACTGTCATCTAAAACCAATAGACATTGATTTGACCTAGATAAATATGCATACGTATAGATGTAATCTTACACGCATTGTAAATGTTCATTTGTGCACACCATCTCCAGATATACAGTGTACCTGTTTAATGATCATTTTACGTCTGGGGAAGTCCATTCAGAATTTACCCCAGACCTCTAGGGATGTGAGTTAGTGCAAATGAATAACATTCCCAAATGCACTGCTTACCATATCTCAGCCCTGCCGTGACCGGGGCTTTCTGCCTCCAGGAACTAACTGGATACCGGAGTCTAGTGACTAGGCCTGGGTTGATTACAAAGTGAAAGGCAGTCATTAGAGTTTTACCATAGCAACCATCCAAGTCAAATCACCAGGAAAAAATATAATCCAATGCAAAAGCTATTTTTATTCTGGAAAACAAATTCCAAAGCCCAATCACTGATATTACATCTTCCCCGAGAAGAGGTTTAATGTCACAGGTGCGCAGGTGGTGAAATCTCATGATTCCGGCAGCAGAATTTGCTAATGAAGAATATGTAACATAATCAAATATTTGGCATCCTTTTCTATTTGTATAGTTATTATTTATGGTCAGTTTGTCTGAGATGAAGAAACCCAGCTGGGTGTTTGTCACTTTTCTCCAAGTTCCCCTGTGAGGGTCCCCCTCTGGCCTTGTCCCTTAGAACTCACCTCCTCCATTGTGTTGGTGATAATTGACAAGGAGAGGGATGGAATCAAACACGTACTTTTCAGCCACGTAATATCGCTTGGGGTTGTCATTTGTTTCTTTGATGTGATAGTGCTTTATACAGGGGTTGTTCTCACTTAAACAAATGAAACATAAATGCAGTGATTATTAAGAGGCAATGTTTAAGAGACAGAAATGTCTACTGGTAGCAGATCCCTATTAGCTTTGTTTTTTGCCCTCTCACATGGATGGCAGATATATTTCAACTTGTGTGTCAGTCTTGACAGGCTGGCCTTGGGTGCTGTATTAAGAAGGACTCAGAGGCTGCATCTGGACTCAGGATTGGTGCCATGATGGATTGGTGATATTTCTTCCAAAACCTCAAAATGGGCAATCGTCTTGTATGTGCTACATGTTTGCCTTCCCTGCTGTGTGGATTTAACTAATCTTCAGTATATGTTAAGGAAGCATCTTGGCCCCTTCGTACTTATTTGGCTTTGTATAGCAGAGTTAACATAGCAGCCCTGACTTCTATCCTTAGAAAGTTCTGCTTGCAAGATTGGCCCTTGGCTGGCTTCTGAGAACTGAGATTTCAGGAGGGCTCTCACCATTCTCTAACTGATAAGGATGGCTCCCTATACCTAAATTGTTTGTATAAACAATGTGGCTTATGCTCAATGCTTGCTTTTCTCCTGGGAGTCTGGAATTTTGCTATGTGCTAGGCAGAGGGTACCCAGGTGACCAGCCCCCAGTGAAAGGATCTGTAAGGTTCTGGCACATAGTGAGGACTCAATAAATGGTGGATAGTTTTATTAGCAGAGCCAGAACTAGAATTCATATTTTCTCCCTTGCAGTCAAAAGTATCTTTTCTGTTATTCTTTGGATTAAATTATAAATGCATCAAATACAGGGCCAGGTATTTTATTTCTTTAGAGCTTTGCACTCAGGGATGCCAACTGGGAAGAGAACCTGGCATCTGGCCCTAGCTCTGTCACTTTCTAGGTAAGTGACTTCAGTTATGTTCTTAATCTCCCTAGCCTTGGTTTTCTCAGAGGGATCAGGGAAACACAGTATTTCTAGGGACTCCTCTACCTCTTGCACTGTCTGACATTCCTGTGTGTGGCTCATCGCTCACCCACCTCAGGACTGTCTCTCCCCACTTTGCTGAGTTAGCACCATACCTTACGATGGCCTTGGTGAAAACAGACACAGTGTATGTCCCTGGAGTCCTGGAATCTCGTACCATGAAGGCTCCTTCTTTGCCCTGGAAGGGTGAGAAAGAATGGAAAATCAGCGATCCCAGGAAACCAGGCTCATGCATCCAGCTTCACTTTCTTGCCTGTGAAAGGAGGAAATACTGTAGGCCAGCTTGGCACAGAGCAGCCTTTCAGCTATAATGGCTACTGTTTCATTCATTCATTCTGGAGACATTTCTTGAGCTCCTACCATGGTTCCAAGACTATTCTAGTGACGACATAAACAGTAAACGAAGGCAAACAGACACAAGCTCTGCCCTCTTGGAGCTCATTACAGATATTGCTCAGCCCTCACCACAACATTGCAGTCTAGATGTTATTATCTTCAATTTCCTGATGAGGATACTGAGTGATGCAAGCTGAAGTGACAACTCTCTCACGCCCTACAAATATAGGTGGCAGACCTGGGATTTGAACCTTGAATGTGGCAGGTGAGCAAAACCTTTGCTCATTCTACTAGTCCATGGTGTCTCCATTCAACAAACGTTAGAAGCCATTTCTCTGTTCCCCACAAGGGCACAAAACTTCTGTCTTGGAAGCTTCATCAGTTTCTTAATGGGAATATATTTTGTACGCCCTTTCTCAAGCGCTGATTTTGCTGCAGGGCCAAAGGAGAAAGAATACGAAGCTGCTTGTTGCATGTGGGAAGTGGAGAGAAGGGGAAGCCCCCAAAATATACCCTTCACCCCACTGACAATTTTGCCAGTGCTGATGAAATAAGTACTAACAAACGGGGAGACCAGTTTTTTCAGTCCTGGTAGGAACTTGAAAATCTTAACTCTGTTTTTTGAGTACTTTGTGTCTAAGGCTCTGTTCCTACACACCTGTCAATCTGTGCTGGTGATATTTGCAAAATCTGTTGCTATGGTTTGCTTAACTTAGACACACTGAGGGGCATAAGTGAAAGCCAGAGAGAGAGGAGCCTCGTGTGGTGGGCATACACTTGTTGTATATGGAGCAAAATATACACAGTTTAGAAGCTCTTCCACCCCCTACACATACAAATAATACACAGATGGCCATGCTAATTGTTTGCATCCTAGAATCTCAGGGTTAGAAAAGACCTTTTAGAAGAACCTAGAAAGGTTCTCTAGCCCAGGGTTATCCCAACCTCAGTACTATAGACATTTGGGGGGCAGTAATTCTTTGTCATGGGGGCGGCCCTGTCATCGTAGGATGTTTAGCAGCATCCCTGGCCTCTATCAACTGGATGCCAGACATTGTCACATGTTCCCTGGGGGACAAAATCACCCCTGGTTGAGAACCACTGATCTGGCCTAACTCCCTAAACCCCTGTCCCCCAAACTTTGTTGGTGATCACAATCACCTGAAGAATCTAAAGCACAGACAAGACAAAACAAAACAACAACTACGAGCAGTTTACCATGCTCCCCGCCCCACCTGCCTCCCCATACCTACACACTTGGAATCTCCAGGACTGAGGCCCTGGGACCTGAACTTTTAAAAGGCTTATGGACATCCAGATTTGGTCTCCACTGACTCAACTGAAAATGCATTTCTTATTTATAACGGTCCTGAAGAGTAGTCCCTGTTGTCTGAAAGCACTAATAGAAAGTTCATTCTCATGTAGACACGTAACCTGCTTCCTCTGACTTGGCCCTAAACCCGCAGAGGGGAATTTGTGGGGGACGGTTGGCCCTTATATCATTGTGCATTCTTGCCAAACTTAGAGGTTACCACAACAACTTTGTGAGACTCCCAAAACTCTTCTTCGCTCTGCTGGGAGATTCGAGAGTCTATTTTGAAATTTGAGGGAAGCGGAGGGTAGGGAAGTTGGAGGAAGGTGGTCAAAAGGTACACATTTCCAGTTATAAGATATATTCTGGGGATGTAATGTACAGCATGGTGACTACAGTTAACAATACCGTATTGTATATTTGAAAGTTGCTCAGAGTAGATCTTAAAAGTTCTCATCACAAGAAAAAAAATTGTATCTATGTGTAGAGATGGATGTTAACTAAAATTGTACTAATCATTTTACAATATATACATAAATCAAATCATTATGTGGCACACCTTCAAATTATACAATGTTATAGGTCAGCTATATCTCACTAAAACTGGAAAAAGAAAGGAAGAAATTCAAAGCTGAGACCTGAATCTTCAGGTCTCTGTTGTCCACCCTTGACCTTCCTTTCTCAAGGTCGTGAGCTAGGCCTGTCCTAGCTATTGCCTGAAAGTGGGGGAAGAATTGAGGAAAATACAGAAAGCTGCTACATTTCTTTTTCTAAGATGTCATAGTACTCTAGGACAGTCCTAGTATTCTGTCTTTGTATACACAGAATTTACTTTAATGATTTTGTATTTCATGAATTTTTTGAAATTTAAGAAAATGAGTTGTCAATCTTTCTGGACCAATAGTACAACCTTATGCCCATAGTTAGCCTCCCACATTCTCTACAGTGTGCTCTGTGCATGACCTTGGACCTGGTGAGGACAGAGGAGAACTAACCAGATTCTTATTTTCGTCTTCTCAGATATATATGTAAACTGTTTATCCAGTGCAATAGTAAACACCCTTCTAACTTTTGCATTCAAATTGCCCTTTTAAAAAACTTGATTTTCCAAAAATTAGATTTTTCCCCCCTTTGGGCTCAGTAGTTTATTCAGTTTCTGAAGTAAAGGTGATCTATGTGACACCAAAAACTCTCAGATTAGTTCATTAGATTTTAAAACAGCTTTTGAAGCCTAATTTAGATAACATGAAATCCTCCTCTTTTAAGTGTACAAATCAGTGATTTTTATCAAAATCACAGAGTTGTATAACCATCACCAGAATATAATTTTAGAATATTTCATCACTCCCAAAAGACACCTCAGTATCATTTGCACCCCTGCCAAATCTCTATAGATTTGCCTATTCTAGAAATTTCATGTAAATGAAATCATATAATATGTGGTCTCTTATGACTGGATTCTTACTCTTAGCATATTGTTTACAAGGTTCATCAAGTTGTAGCATGTATCAGCACTTCATTCCTTTTTATGGCTGCATAATATTCCGTTGTATGGATTACACCACATTTTGTTTATCTATTCATCAATTGCTGGGCGTTGGGCTTGTTTCAACCTTTGGCTGTTGTGAATAATGAATTTGTGTCTGGCTTCTTCTACTCAACATCATGTTTGTGACATTCATCCATGTATTACATGTACCATCACTTGTCTTCAAAATTTCTCCCCTTTTGCCAAACATCGAAGCTTTTGCTCTTGCCTCACTGAAATGTGATGGGTTAAGTTCAAGACGGAAGAAACTAGACTTTAGCCGAGGCAGGCATTATCTTCACCTGTAACTTCTTCTAAAGGGAAGAAACATAGACCAAAAAGACCCCAAGTTTATCAACTATCTGTGAAGAAGGGAGTGGTAATGTCTCTTCTATTTAATTAAGAATGTTTTGTTGTTGTTATTCTTTCAAAGAAACCATTATTATTTTTTTTAAAATTTGTGATTAGAGAGGGGCCCAACTGTTAACAAGAGTAAACTGATCCACAGACATCAGACAAAGTAGAGGTAAAGTTTTAAGTCAGCTCTGCCGAGGACAGGAGGCTGGCAGAGCTCTTCCTCCATCGTAGTTGCTCTAGGTGGCATTCATTGCTGGTGACAGGAAACTCTGGTTTAGGGCTGAGGCAGCGCAGGGTTCTGAGGAAAAGGAGGCACCCAGCATGTGCCTTATCACCTACTTCCTGCAAGGGGCTCAGAGGAAGTCACAACCACCAAGAACGGTGGAGTCTAAAGGGTCTCTGCTCCTGTCATTGCCATGCATAGGGGCACTGATCTGTGCAATGCAGCCAGGGTAGGTCAGGGAGGGGGCTTGTTCCCACAGGATATAGTCAAGGTCTCACTTTACCTTTTACTATTTTATCTAGAAAAATAAAGATGTAACAATAGAAAAAAAAATCATGCCAAGGCGGTAAAATACATGGATGACATATGGGAAGTATAGGGATGGGAGAACAGAACTTAACTAATATATTCCCTTACTAACTGTGTGTGCGTCCATGTGTATATGTGTATGTGTGTGTGTGTGTGTGTGTGTGTCTATGAAGAAGCGTCCCTGCTCTAGTCTAGGCTATGCCACTGATTTACACTCAGTTTACTCCCCTGTAGCACAAAGGGGATGGACCAGATGTTCTTTAAAAGGAATTCTAACTCAGTCTATAATTCTGTCAGTACAGATGTTTCCTGATTAAATGTAGGAGCTTCAGTTTTCTCAGTTGGAAAAATGACTTTTGCAAGATGGTTGGGAGACTTAAAGCGCATAAAACAGTTCCTGGAATATAATACCAGCACAAGGGCTATGAGGACTGTCATTAGATGTTATTATCACATGCTATGGTGTACCATCTGTCAGAAGTATTAATGCCATTGTCTGCTTTCATCTGAGACATGTTGACTATTAGGAATTTACTTCTTTCTTTCTGTCCATATGATTTGAAGGGCACCTTACAGAAGATAATCTTGCTACACAGGGTAGGTTATTGTGAAAAAGATGGACTGATAACTCATAGCTTGTTCACACTGCATTATAATTTAAGAGTGTCTCTGACAGATAGCCACTCTTCATTCTGGAGGTGGTGCATTTCTTTTCTTGAAAAAATCCTGGTATGGAGTCAGTACTGTATCTTTAATAACATCTTAGAATCATGGAAATATGATAAACCAATGTCTTAGATAAGGCTTCTGCCCAAAATTCAGGCCACCCAACGTATGCAATGCTGTAAAGTATAGAGTACCTGCTTGTAAGGAATTGACCCTCTACCTAAATGTGTTACGACAGAAGAGAGACTTCTGAGGTCCGAGGCTGAGTGAAAACAGAGCCACTGGAGATGTCATGACATTGCACCACAAGGGTTCAAAGGTGTGGAAAAACCACATTCCACAGCTTGTGGGAAGGAAAGCATGAGTGGCTTCTTAGAGGGGGTGCTATCTGAAGAATTGATAGGACACAATAGGAGATATTTTCTGTGGTTCCCAAACTTGGGTAAGACCCAGAATCACCTGGGTACCACTTCCTAAGGTTCTGACTGGTGAGGGCTGGAGTACTGGAATTTGTATTTTTTAAAAGCTTCCCAATCATGCTCATGATTCTTCTCCTACAGCATATTTGTTAATTTTAAAACACTTCTTAAGCATTTGCTATATTCATTCACTCAATAAATAGTCACTGAGCAACTACGTTATCATAGGTACAGTTCTGGGGTCCTGTGTATAGCAGGAACAAGGTAAAGGGTTTATATTCTAGTGGAGAAATATGCATGGGGCAGTATATCAGGAGATTTAGTTAATAAAAATAAAATAAATCCATTTTTGGTCAATAATAATGAATCAATCAATCTTTTAAGGGTCCTATAATTGTTAGATAAGGAGACACTAAATTCACCCCTGAAACAATTCATCTGATGTTTCAAAAATCATACAATATAGGGACCCACTGAAGTTTGCCCTTATATTACCTAAGGAGGCAAAGAGGATTTGGTGAAGTAGTCTAGAATATTAATAAGGAGGAATGTTTCAACTGCCCTAGCAAGCAGAATGTATTTGTGTCTCCAAAGAACTGCTGTAAAATAGAAATCATCTTTTGCTAATCATTAATGCGAGCTGTTTTAGGTGCTCCATGGGCAATACTTCATTAACCAATGTGGGATTGAAAATAACAAAACTGCACTTGTTTAAACTCGGTATAATTCTTATTTAATTATAAGTTCTTATTGGTTAATTTAATAATTTATTATGTTATCCAATAACATAGGTGCTGAGTGGGCCACATATGCGTCACAAGTTTGACTTGAAAAAATATAGATTCCCAGGAAATAACCCTGGAGAGTCTCATTCTGTAGGTCTGGGCTGGGGCCTGGAAGTCTGTATTTTTAAAAATTTCCCAGTGTGGGCTTCCCTGGTGGCGCAGTGGTTGAGAGTCCGCCTGCCAATGCAGGGGACACGGGTTCGTGCCCCGGTCCTGGAAGATCCCACATGCCGCAGAGCGGCTGGGCCCGTGAGCCATGGCCTCTGAGCCTGCGCGTCCGGAGCCTGCGCTCCACAACGGGAGAGGCCACAACAGTGAGAGGCCCGCGTACCACAGAAAAAAAAAAAAAAAAAAAAAATTTCCCAGTGATTCTAATGTGTGATATTGGGAACCACAGGAAATAATTAAGTGTTGAGTCGAGGTGGAACCAAGGAGAAACCAGAGTCTAGTAATGACTCAGCTTAATTCCTCTTCTTCCATGAAATCTTTCTAATTCTTCTAGAATATTCTCAGAACTCTGAGGCCACTGAAAGCCTGCTGCATATGCTCAGTTTTTCTTAGATTATCCTGTTTCTTCAGAGTTTGTCTTGTTTCTCAATAGAGTCTAAAGCTTATTGAGGTCAAAGACCCTGTCTCAAGTATCTCTATGAGCTTAGATCTGTGCTCAGCAAAATGGTAAGGTATGTGAGTTTATACTGAGAAATCCTAATAAAGGAAATTGTGCATACATCATAAAGGCAACAGATGCTGATTGAGACGGCTGACATCATACAGACTGCCTGTTTTGCATCCGTCACTGGTAAACACAAATGGTGTTTTGGAAAATCCACAAACAACTGGACTTGCCCTCTTTGAGGAGAACAAAACTGCCCAAGGGCAGAGCATCTCACCTCATCCTCTTTGCCAGCTGCCTGCTCACCGGCAACTTAACCAAAGGAGAAAAAGTTCACTGCTCCAAAATATGACTGTGGGCTCTCCTTCCGTCTCGATTTCCTCTTATAGAAATTATATGTTTGCCTTTGATAGAATGAATCAATCTATCATCAGTTTCCCTTGTGCAAAAGTAAATAGTATATTAATCAACTATATGCCTTTAGATTATTCTTTGACAATACTCATCATCCCTCTACCTTCCCATCACAGATTTTCATTCCCTACCTGGTCTCCTTCTCTAAGCTCACCTCTAGCCACTGTCCAAACTAGTAACGGTTACCGGTTTGGGTGATCAACTGTCCCAGTTTGTCTGGGACTGAGGTGCGGGGGCCCTGGGGCCATAGGATTCTCAGTTTTAAAACTGGAACAGTTCCAGGAAAACCAGGATGAGTTGGTCACTCCAGCTTCATTCCATCCAGGAGAGGTTTGCAGTTTAAGATTCTTAAAGATAGGAAATAGCTTCAAACCATAACTGGAAAATGGCAGGAACATGAAATGGCAGGAACAGGGCTAACATTTTGGCACAGAGAGACTGATGCCTCCATCAACCCAGGCCTACTGTTTACTGGTCTCACTGGTGAGGCTTGTGTTGGGCGTGGGTCATTAACATCATTTGAATATTAGATTCACCTGGAGAGATTTTCCTCTAAATTACGTATGCCTGGACCCTACCCACTAGAGGTTTTCTTCTTTTTTAACATCTTTATTGGAGTATAATTGCTTTACAAGGGTGTGTTATTTTCTGCTGTATAACAAAGTGAATCAGCTATACATATGCATATATCCCCACATCTCCTCCCTCTTGCATCTCCCTCCCACCCTCCCTATCCCACCCCTCTAGCCCACTAGAGATTTTGATTTAATGAATCTGGGCTGGGACCTGGGCATTGCTATTTTGAAAATGTTTCCCAGGTGATTTTAATGTGCAGACAGGCCTGCGAACCACTGCTCTAAGCAAATTCGCTGATAAATTGATTGATTTCTCTGTAGAAAGCTTTCTCTCAATACTTCCATGCATTTGGTTTCTCTGCAAGGGCCCTAAATGTGCAATTTTCCGTGCTACTTTAAGTGTGGTGTATGGATGGGTGCTAGTTAGCAAATTGTTACTGGTCCACCACCAGACAAAAAAAGAAATTGAGAATAAGCCTTTAGAATCTTTTTATAGCAATCAGACAGAGTAATTTTATGTCTAATGAATCTAATACTAATAAAAAATTGGACTTGCATTTTTTATGTCTTTGCTTCTTATTTTTGCTTTTTATTTTTTCTGATAATTCATTTTTATTGTATTTTACAAAATATAAGTCTGTGACAGATTGGAAATTAAAAACCAACCACAAAAAGTAGTCCATCACCACAGGTACTTTGAGAGGCACTGTTTTAGAATAACAAATGATCTTCTGATCCAGGAAGAGAAGGTTTTACCTTGCATGCCAGTCAATTGATGGCAGCTTCCTGGAGCACTGTTTTGAGAAGGATCCCAAAGCCATGAACTCTGATCAACTGTGTCAGCCACAGGACCAGGAGCAGAGAGTGGCAGTATGAGTCTGGGTAATTGTCATCCTTGATTTAGTCCAGTACTCCTCTTGTACTCATTGAGAAACTGAGGCCCAGAAGGAAGAAGAGATGTTTCGGAAGTCACACACTGAGTTGGAGCGAGAGCAGTGGCCAGGACCCAGTACCCTCACCACACCATGCCTTCTCTCGCTTAATCCTGACACCCCTGTGTAAGGTCAGTCCTGCTCCCGACACCGTATGGCTCTCAAGAAGAATGGTTGCATGAAAAATAAGTTAAAACAAGCGGTGTATTTCCTCTATATCCACACACAGCCCAACCAGGCGGAATCTGAGTCACAGGCCCTCCTGACCCAGCCAGAGACGCAGGCAAGGAAGACCAGCACCACAGCTCCCCAAGGCCAGCCATCACGGCCCGAAAGACCACCCACGGAAGCTGTGGTCACGGTCACACGTGAATACCAAGGCTTTTGATCCTCTCTGGGTTTCTTATACTGATGTATGCTAACCCTGTGAACCCCCAGAATACTTTTAACAGACACGGACACCACTGTTAATCCAATATGTCAACTCACTGCATTAGCACAAACCACAGCATGGCTGAAAACAAGTAACACAATTCATTTTATTTGAAGTTAAAAGACAGTTCAAGGAGACTTACTGTGTCCAAAAGAAGTTTCTCAGCTTTGTCTCGGCTGATACTCTTATTGTACCACCTGAAAGCAGGAAAAAGTCACAGATCAATGACATTTTAAAAAACTTCATTATTTACTTATGAAAGATAATTAATACCAGACAATTTTTTGTTGTTTTTGTTTCTACCAATGCTTTCAAACTCAAAAGCAGAAGCATGAACCATTTCCAGGTAATAAAATGTTTAATTGGAACAAATGAATCAGAATTGGTGAAATGTTGATAATTGTTGAAGCTGGGTTTTGGGTACATGGAGGTTCATTATATTTTTCTCTCTACTTTTGTGCATGTTGGAAATTTTCCACGTTAAAATTTTAGAAAACATTTATCTTCTGCTCTATTTTGTAAGTCAGTGGGTGGTTATTAGCAGGATGATGCTAGGGCAGCTATAAAAATTTAATATAAATTTGAAAGTGTAGCAAATATCCTTTTAAAACAATTGCAGTATTTTCCTCTGTAAGATTGGTTTTCAAGATCTTCTGCAAAATAATTACATTTTTTTCCCAGCTGCACAAAAGCTCCTGCACAAATGACATTGACAGTGTCTCATAAGGCTAGTTTATCTTTGTAAAAAATGCAAATGTAGAAAAACCTTAGGCATTCCTGTTATTCCTTGTCAAAGGAATGCTAAATTTATTTGCTGAAAAAACTAAAAAATTTTCATGGATGTAATCTGCTAAAAGTAAGGTAAACATTCACATATTTTCTACTTTTACAAAGCAAACTAACCTGAGATTTAGCTTCAAAGTTGGTTTAAAAGGAAAATGTGTCACGGGGTTTATGTGATGACACAATATTGTTTAATTTTGTGTTTCTGATTTTATCATACAGCTGTTTTAATTTCTTAAGATTTCTGGCTAATTTTCTCAGGATAAGTGTCTCATTTCTTCTCTGGGGAAGTTTTAAAATCAAATTTTCTATAAGCAATTTGAATAATAGATTAAATGTATAAATAAAAAAAGAAAGTCAAGATACTTCTTGATTTTTGCTAACAAAGAATAGATCTTAACCTGAAATAATTCATGTCAGACACCTTTAGGAACCAATGCAGTGTGAAGGAATGCTTTGGATAACGGGGAAAAGCAAATCTAAGTACACTGTGGGTTCAATGTCATTTTTATAGTTTGATTTCATTAACATATGTAGTGCTGAAAGCTCTTCTTCATACATCTGAGCATTTGAAACTAGCAGTCCAGCTCCTTACCTGGCTGGCCATTAATCTGTATGTGTGGCATATCGTACTCAAGCAAGCAACAACAGATGACACATAACATAAATGCAGTGTAGTATCATTCTTGGAATTTTAATGACTGATGACTCTAAACTAGAATTATACAAGTTATACAAGGATGCCAACTGACTTTTCATAAAGTTTCCATTAAAACAGCCTCGATATGAACTTTGGCTTCCTGAGTATGCCCTGATTAGTCTCTTTTGCATTAGCTGTAGCTAGGCTGAAATCATATCTCTGGTCAGTGGACTCTATCGAAGTTTGCTGGAGGGAAAGCTCCAGCCATACTCTGGTGAGAACTTTAAGACTGCAAAGAATATTTAGCTAATGTGTAGCTCACCTATCATGTGTCAGAAAGTGTTATCAGGAGGTTATGGGACTTGCCCAAGGCCAATAATGAGCTAGTAAGTCATAGCCAGAATGTGAACCCAGCCATTCTGGCTCCAGAGTCTGTGCTCTTATCACCACCATAAAGAGCCTGTAACTATCATATACCAGGGACTTAAGGAAAAACATTACCAGGCTCCCTCTCTCCCCCAAGAAAAATCCTAGTTTGCTATGCTGTAGCCCCCAACTCCACATCTTTCAGGGGTTACACCTGTCAGATACAGTTCTTGCTATCTGCAAACTCCTAAGGAACGTAATCTTCGCACTATTTATCATGTGCATGTTCTAACATGGGTCCTTCTTTCCTTATCTATATTTTAATACAAAAATTAAATGTGTAACATATAAGTTTGAAAGAGAAATGAAATGGAGTGAAATAATTTATATTCTTTTACTACCCCTACTCCCTGTATCTTCTAAAATAGAGCTCTTCAAACTGGAGCATGTCCAAACAGGAACATTATTTTTATAATTTTGTTGTCTGGTGAAAAAATAACTAAAAACTGGTTAAAAAAAAGAATGTGAGTGATTTTTTAGGGTTGAAGTTTTTCAGTGTTGTTAACACTTGAACCATATCCTGGCCTCCCTGTCCACTTATTAGGTTAGAGGAGACAGAATGATCATCAGTTAACAATCAGTTGTGGAAATTAATAAGCCCAGGGGGAGAGAAGTTCTGGGTGGGGAAGCAACACTACTTACCAAACTTGTTTGGTTATTTGAGAGTAGCCATGGATAAGGGAATTAGTGGATTCATCTGAGCTTTTTTAAAAAACTTGTTCTAAATTAATTGGATTTACAATGTTGTGTTAGTTTCTGCTGTACAGCAAAGTGAGTCAGTCATACATATACATATATCTACTCTCTTCTAGACTCCATTCCCATATAGGTCATTGTAGAACACCAAATAGAGTTCCCTGTGCTATACAGTAGGTTCTTATTAGTTGTCTTTTATATATAGTAGTGTGTATATGTCAATCCCAATCTCTCAATTTATACCCCACTTTCCCCCTTGGTAACCATAAGTTTTCTACATCTGTGACTCAATTTCTGTCCTGTAAATAAGTTCATTTGTGCCATTTTTTTACATTCCACATAAGAGTGATATCATATGATATTTCTTTCTCTGTCTGACTTACTTCACTTCATCTGAGCTTTTGAACACATGCAACTGGATGGTACTTTCCAACTCAGTGGGCTCTTAGAACTTATTTAGTTGAAGCCTGACAAATATGCTTCATCTTACGTGTCAGCTCTGATCAGTTAGTACTGGCTTCCTGGAGCTGTGTGTTGCAAAGATAGAGGCCAGTCTGAGCTCAGGGAGTAAGAATGTCACTATCTAAGAGTGATGTCTGCCCTGCGTTCAGGCACAGGGAGGGAATGTCAGCAAGAGTGCCACGATTTGCTTTCCTTCATCTTACCTGACCCTTCAGTTTAAGGAAAAGAGATCTGAGATCCAACCTGGTGAAGAAACTTGCCCAAAATCATGTCCCCAAACCACAGCAGGAGACCTGAAGCCAATCAACTTACCAACCCATGATCATGTTCCCGGGGTACAATTTTGAGTTCTTATTCAGATATCTAGACAATGTTAAGTTCAAGGAAAAAAGTAATCATATTGGGCCTTTTTTTTTGCTATACCCAGATATAATAACTAACTATCTGGATGCTTGTTTATGAGTCATTTAATTCTCTAGCTAAGATTCCATATCTGAAATGCAAACTGACAGAGTGCAGAATAGAGTTCACAGACTGTTTTGTTTGTATGCTGTAGTGTTTCATTTTAAAAGTGACTTAAAATATCTTCAAGAGAGGGAATATACCTTTTTTTTTCCCCAAGCTCCATCATTCCCTATGGCCTTATACTCTGTTGGAAGTTTGAATGTGCCCCTTCTATCATAAATGAAGGAATTCTGATTAAAAGTAAAAAACCAAAACAAAAAGAAAACTTCCCAGCCTAGTGATCATTTGAAATAAATACCTAATTTTTTCTAAAGGTGTTGACTGTAAAATAATAAAAGAATTTTATGTTTTAAGCATATCTCATATATTTCATTACAGTTCGAGTATTCTTGGAAGTGATGACTCCTGTTAGCTGAGGGAGGGGCTTCTCTTACCTACTTGATCAAAATGAATCTCAGGTTGAGAGACTCTTCAGAAAATGATAGTTCTTCACTATAGAATCTATTAGAATTTCAGCAACAAATAACTTGACCACATTTGAACTAACAAGAACACAAATGAGTTAATAGAAGGTTTCATTAGCTAGCATTCTTCAACCCTGGTATCTTAAGCTTGATAAGTACTTAAAATTTTATCTTTAAATGATTTTTAACTTACAGAAAAGTTGTAAAATACTGTAAAAGAACTCCCACATATAGATGAACCAATTGTTGATATTTTACACATTTGCTTTACCATTCTGTCCAGATAGATAGATAGAGAGACAGGTAGATAGATATAGATAAATAGATTTTTTGAGCCATTTGAGAATAGACTTTTACCCCTAAGTTCTTCAGTATGTATTTCTAATAAGTAGAATATATACTTGTATAACCATAGTACAATTACCAAAATCATGAAATTTAACATTGATACAATACTATTACCTAATTTTAGACCTTATTCAAATTTCATCAGTTGTCTCAATAATATATTTTGTAACTTTTTTTGGTTTGCTTTTTTATGGTTCAAGATTGATCCAGGGGCTTCCCTGGTGGTGCAGTGGTTGCGCGTCCGCCTGCCGATGCAGGGGAACCGGGTTCGCGACCCGGTCTGGGAGGATCCCACGTGCCGCGGAGCGGCTGGGCCCGTGAGCCATGGCCGCTGGGCCTGCGCGTCCGGAGCCTGTGCCCCGCAACGGGAGAGGCCACAACAGAGGGAGGCCCGCATACCACAAAAAAAAAAAAAAAAAAAATGGAG
>NC_041221.1:151092742-151183519 GCF_002837175.3 Physeter macrocephalus | reverse complement strand
AAAAAAAAAAAAAAAAAAAAAAAAAGATTGATCCAGGATTACTGGTGCATTTAGTTACCCCATCTCTTCAGTTTTTTAACGTGGACCAATTTCTCAGCCTTTCATGTCTTTCATGATATTAACATTTTTGTAGAGCACAGAGCAGTTATTTTGTAGACTATCCTCAGTTTGGATTTGTCTATTATTTCCTCATGAATAATTCAGGTTATGCATGTTTGGGCAGGAATATCACAGAAGTGATGTTGTGTCCTTCTCAGTGTATCACATCAGGAGATGCACGGTGTCTGCTTGCCCCATTATTGACGTGAACTTGGAGCATTTAGTTAAGATGGGATCTACCAGATATTTCCTCTTTGTTATTAGTAAGTGGTTTGTGAGAAGATACTTTGAAACTATGTAAATATCAAATTTTCACCACCTATTTGTGACACTCATTGATGATTCTTGCCTGATTCAGTTGGTACTTTGAGTTATAAAATGGTGATTTTTAAACTTTATCATTCCTTCTCCATTCATTAGTTGGCATTTTGCTGCAAGAAAGAGCTTTTTTCTCTTCTTGCCCATTTATTTATTTACTTACTTATCTATCAAGCTATTTATTTATTATTGATTTTTTAATTTTACTGAGTGGATTGCAGTCCCTTACTGTCATTATTTATTTATTTATTTATTTATTTATTTTGTGTGTGTGTGTGTGGTACGCGGGCCTCTCACCGCTGTGGCCTCTCCCGTTGCGGAGCACAGGCTCCGGACGCGCAGGCTCAGCGGCCATGGCTCACGGGCCCAGCCGCTCCGCGGCATGTGGGATCCTCCCGGACCGGGGCACGAACCCGCGTCCCCTGCATCGGCAGGCGGACTCGCAACCACTGCGCCACCAGGGAAGCCCTTGATACTCAAATTATCCCAGATTTAGTCAGAAGGAGCATTTTTAAGCTGACTTCTGTGATCATTCAATATGTTCACATTATTTAACAAAAAAATATTGGGGGGTACTTCTTTAATTTTGATGCATCACAATGTTCCAGTTTCATCTTTGTTCTTTCCCTGCCCTGACTCTGAATCCCCAAGCCATTTCTCCAAGAAGTCCTAGTTCTTTTTAGTGGGAAGTGTTATTTAAAAACCAAGATCTAAAAAAATAAATAAATAAAAATAAAAAAAAATAAAAAATAAAAACCAAGATCTGAGTGTACACATTGCTACTGTAGTATTATTGTTTCTGGGCCTTCCAGCAGCTGAGCTAGGAAATACATGTACATGGTGAGTACATTGTACTCTACACTTGAATTTTATTAAACATTAAGAAATTCCATTAAAATTATATCCACGTGGGGCTTCCCTGGTGGCACAGTGGTTAAGAATCCACCTGCCAATGCAGGGGACACAGATGCGAGCCCTGGGCCGGGAAGATCCCACATGCCGCGGAGCAACTAAGCCCATGTGCCACAACTACTGAGCCTGCACTCTAGAGCCCATGAGACACAACTACTGAAGCCCATGCGCCTACAGCCTGTGCTCCGCAATAGGAAAAGCCACTGCAGTGAGAAGCCTGCGCACTGCAACGAGGAGTGGCCCCTGCTCGCCGCAACTAGAGAAAGCCTGCACGCAGCAACGAAGACCCAGCACCGCCAAAAATAAATAAATAAATAAATAAAATTTAAAAAAAATTATATCCACGTGAACTCTTCTTTTAAATGCCAGCTGGAAATAAACAACACAAGCTAAGCAGATATTTAATACCTATATTTTTGTCTGCTATCTTGGTATTGGAAGTATTGCATTAAACCATGTTTTAAGTCAGTTTGTATTTGACCCAGTGTTCATAGTGTTTCTTTCCTTCTCAGGTAAGATAAATATTCCTGGGATTCTCAGAAGAACCTTTTCCTTTGACCACAGTTATGTGCAGGCATCTGAAAATCATCCCTTAGATAAAAGGGGAGATGAGAACACATACCCTCTCCCTTCAATTTAAAGTGACCCTCGGGATTTCCCTGGTGGTCCAGTGGTAAAGAATCCACCTTACAATGCAGGGGATTCGGGTTCGATCCCTGGTCAGGGAACTAAGATCCCACATGCTGCAGAGTCAACTAAGCCCATGCACCACAACTACTGGGCTCATGCGCCTCAACTAGAGAGCCTGCGGGCCGCAAACTACAGAGCCCAAGCACTCTGGAACCCATGCACCACAACTACAGAGCCCATGTGCCCTGGAGCCTGTGCACCACAGCTAGAGAGAGAAAAAAAACCCGCACGCCACAACTAGAGAGAAGCCTGAACACTGCAACGTAAGATCCCGCATGCCGCAACTAAGACCCGATGCAGCCAAAAATAAATAAATAAAATAAAGTGACCCTCAGGCTTCCCAGGTGGCGCAGTGGTTAAGAATCCGCCTGCCAATGCAGAGGACACAGGTTCGATCCCTGGCAGGGGTAGATCCCACATGCCGTGGAGCAACTAAGCCCATGCGCCACAACTACTGAGCCTGTGCTCTAGAGCCCACGAGCCACAACTACTGAGCCTGCCCGCCACAACTACTGAAGCCCGCATGCCTAGAGCCCATGCTCCACAGCAAGAAGCCACCGCAAAGAGAAACCCGCGCACTGCAACGAAGAGTAGCCCCTGCTCGCCACAACTACAGAAAGCCTACGTGCAGCAATGAAGACCCAACGCAGCCAAAAATAAATAAATAAAATAAATAAATAAATAAAAATACCTTTCTAATAAAAAAGAAAATAAATAAAGTGACCCTCAACTGTTTACTTAGGGATCAGAGTATGGGGGGAGAAGAAAGCAGGTCAAGAAGAGAAAATGCCTTGTATTTTAATAATCGGCCAATAATTCACTCCTAATGTAAGAGGACTCCTTAGCACCATATTTTTGGAAAACAAATAAAATATCTTACTCGTAGGTTTCCAGGTTATTTGGAGACTTTTCCACCAGATAACTGCTTGGTACGTATCCTTCATGCCTGTTAAAAGGGAAATTAGTGTTTAGATTAATGTAGAACTAATTTCACATCTCCATTTCATAGGTTTAATCAACTAAAAGTCATCTAAAGATGAAGTCTCATGTTATTTAGCATTCGGGGTAAGACATTTTAAAATTTTCAAATAAAAGAATTGTTAAAAATAACAACCTGCTATCTGTTAAAGGCTATGTAGATTTTACCACTAAAATATGAATCATAATAAATAAGAAGTGGTTACTTTAATAGCTCTGCTTGCTAATCTCTTCACTGTGAAATTTCCTCTGTTGGAAAAAAGATTAATGTTCAGTCTCTATTTTCTATTAGGAAACATTTGTGTGTGTGTGTAATAATCAGTATTTTTTCCGCTTTAGTGCTAGTGTTTTACAGTCGGGAAACCAAAATAAATAAAACATAAAGAATTACTTTCCAACCACAGGTCCCAAAAGATACTGCCAGTCGAACTTGTGAGCTTTTAATTCAAGGCCTCCCTAATATTTTTTTTAACATCTTTATTGGAGTATAATTGCTTTACAATGGTGTGTTAGTTTCTGCTTTATAACAAAGTGAATCAGTTATACATATACATACGTTGCCATATCTCTTCCCTCTTGCGTCTCCTTCAAACATAAATGGTAAAACATGAGAAAAAAGGATAAAATCATGCTGGATTTGGGGCTGGGGGTTTCTTCTGAGCAGGAATAAATTGTGTATAAACAAAAACATATGGATTAAGAGACTAACAAGAACATCAAAATACCTTACACCTGTGTGTAGCTTTGTACTTTTCAAAACACTATCGCATTTAGTACTGCAAGGTGAGAACAGTGTCTCCTTCACTCTCTAGGCCTCTGACTCTGTACCTGTAAAATGAAGGCCCTAAACTAGATCACATGTAAAATCCCTCCAGACCCTGCAATCTATAAAAAGATGTCTCATAACTTCTTGCTGTTTACTCTATCACCTGTTTTAATTTTGGTATAAGGCCATTTTGTAATCTAGTGACTTATGTTTTTTTGTTTTGTTTTGTTTTTTAAGATTTTTTTTGATGTGGACCATTTTTAAAGTCTTTATTGAATTTGTTACAATATTGCTTCTGTTTTATGTTTTGGTTATTTGGCCGCGAGTCACGTGGGATCTTAGCTCCCTGACCAGGGATCGAACCCGCACCCCCTGCATTGGAAGGCGAAGTCTTAACCACTGAACTGCCAGGAAAGTCCCTAGTGATTTATGTTTAATGGGGAATGTGTAATCTATTTCACAGAATTGTTCTGAGGAGTGAAGAAATCAAGAATGGTGATGTCAAATACGGGATATCTCATATCTTGTACCCATGGCTGACTTGACCTTGTTAGTCAATTATGGCATGCTTTCTTTGGAGAACTGAACACCCAGCCTCAGAATCAGTGCTCAAGGCAGTCAGTGCCAACCGATGGGAGTCAAATTGTTCTCAAGTTTGCTATTTCTTTTATGTCTTTCTTTCGGCATTCCTTTTTATTCTGTCTGTTTTTGCCACACCATGTGTTTACAATCATATTAGTAGGTCAAATACTATTTTCACTTTCATGTAGAATGACTGTGTTTTAATATGCCAGCCAAAGCTGGGTTATCTACAAAATGATGTTAATTCTCTTCACTTGTGTGTAGGTATAGAATTTACAAAGCCCTTTCACTTTCTTCATCTCATTGATTTTCTCAACACTCTGAGATGGAAAGCTGATATTATCATCTGCATTTTACAGATAAGGAAATGGATTCACTTTTGTTGTTCAGTGACTTTTCCAAAGTCCTGTACAACAAAAGCAGCTGATACTCAAGTCCAAGTCTCCTTTTTCCCCATCTTGTGTACTTCCTGCTTCACCAGGCTATTACAAAGCAAACTGGGGAAGTTCGCATATGCCCGATTGGCCTCTGGGGTGTCCTCTTCGATGCCCTTTGAAGTGCAGAGTTGAGCCTTTCCACGGACCAATGAACAAAGGGTAAACTGTCATTTGGGGAAGAGAGACCTAGGAGAAGAAATTTCCTGGCACATTAGTTGTGCTAAAGAAATGTCAGTTGATTGAAGGGATGAATTTCTGAGTAAGTTCCTCTGGTATTTGTAGAGCCAGGCAGTCTTGAACCTGTTTCTGCTATGGGCCTCCCCATAACAGACAAAGAGAAGGTAATGTGACTGGTCTTGTTTGTTTCCCCCAGTCAACTAGAGAGAGAGGTTCCAGATGAGGGGCTTTGGCATCTGTTCTCAGCTAGCAAGAGACACTGCCTCCAAGATCACAGTTCTTGATCTAATCTTGTTTTATACCTCTCCCTCACTTCCCCTGCAGTGGAGATGATAAGGGCTACTTAAAGAGACGGTGCCTTGAAAATGTAAGTTTTGCTATATGTGAGAAGTAAAGTCTTAACCCTAAAGATATTTGTGTACCTCTTCTTTTTTACTGAACGATTGGTCCTTTTTTTGTGGTTAAGTTTAATGATACCCAGTGTTGGCACTCGAATACCCTGTTGGTGGGAATTTGGCAAAATTTTTGAGGGATTTATCTTTCAAAATTAAGACTTCACATAGTCTGACTCACCAGTTCCATAGTTAGAAATGTGAGATATATATTTTTTTCCCAAAGAAAAAAATATTTTTTCAAAAACATTTTTTTCAAAAATATATACATTTCAAAAGATTACCAAGATACACAAGCATGAGCAATACAAGATCTTCACTGAGCAACCTGGACACTAAATGTCCCATATAAAATATTGTCTAAATATTTATAACACAAGCATACATTCTAAAACTATGCAGTTATTTAAAGAATAAGGTAGATTTGTATGTGCTGATATGAAAGTATCTCTAAGATATACCATTAAAGGTTAAAAGCAAGGAGAAGACCAGAATGGACCACCTTAGTGCAAATGAAAAAAGGATCCATTTGTATACGTATAACTTTTTTTGCTTAGGATGCACAAGTAACTTAATAATGAATACTTTTAGGACTGATGTGCGGGCAAACGGAGGGTGGCTTATTTTTATGTATATTTCTCGCTATTGTTAGTTTTTTTTTTTTTTTATAAAACATTGACATAGGCTATCCAGATGTTGCAATGATGGAGTGTTTTCTTTATCTTTTTAAAATATTTTCAAACTAATAATAACCTCACACTTTGAAAATGTTTAAACCCTTAATATTAATATAGAAATATGTTAATTGCAGTGTTGTTAATATTTGCAAAATATTAGAAACAACCTAAGCATCCAAGAAGAGAATTTGCTAAATTATGGCACACTTTTATGTTGGATTTAGGCAATCACTGAAATCATCTTCTGGAGATGATTCTGGAGACTCTTCCAGGGCATAGGTAAATACCTCTGATATTTAAAGGAAAAAAATAAAGCCTTATAAAGCAGTGTGCATCTGGTAACTTTAAACTAAGCACTAGTATCTAAGTCATATACATCCCAGAGCATTCTGAAGGTCAATAACAGTAATTTTCCTATATTTCAGATCAGAGGAGGGGTCATAAGATTTTTTTCATTCAAAAGTCCTATAGTGGGCAAACTGTATTTGCACAACTTTATTTTCTCCATGAATCATTCGGATGGCTAGTTCAAAGGCTGTTGGTTTAACTAAATCTTTAGTATTTTTTTCCTGATGCTTCTTAATGTAATCACCAATCTGCACCATCTGTACGCACCTTTTCTTTCCACCAAAAATAAGACCCTCACAATGGGATGTACCTTCAACCTCACTTAAACACTCAAGAACAATGGTGGTTTGTGGAGCGAGTTGCCATTCTCCCAAACTGTGGATGTCAGTGGAAGAACCCAGGAGAGTTTTCAATGAGTTTGGAGGCTGGGAGTGCTTGATGGGGTGCAGGGAACCAGTATGGCAAGTGACTGCCTCCCAGCCACTTCTGAGAAGGGGAAAGACCCTTCTCAACGACTTCTTTCCTCCTCTCTCTGCCTCTGTTCTCCTCTCCTAACTCAGCACCATGGTCCTGCTGAGAGAGCTAGGACAATCATTCCGGGATTTTCTTTGTTCCCACCTCACCTCAAAAACTGGGACAGCAACCACGAAGGTGCCTTACCCATTCCTGTCCTGAACTCTCCACCAGTGAATCTCGGAACTGTCCAGCAGGTAGTACTCCTCATTGCGTTGTAGCGTGAGTTCCTGTGGATCATTTGTTTGGTAGTCATACAAGGCAATGACCAAGGTTTCTTCAGGTTCCCGAAGTAACTGCTGGAGGAGGGACACAATAAAATCAAGCAAAGATGTAGAAAGGAGGTAAACTGTGGAACGAGGTCAGCAAGTTCCCGAGCTGTAACTTGCTCTTGGACCTATGCCAGGCTAGACACCGGTTCCTACAATCCATTGGGGGTATTTGCTGAGGCCATTTGCCTGCCTAGTTGGCTTTCTTTATGAGTTAGGCTTATGGTGCTGAATAGGACACAAAGACATTCAATACCTGGAGTTCATTGCCTCTCCCATTCTATGTGGTAAATTCTGACCCCAGTGAATTCCCAGCGGCTGTGCTTTTCACAAAAGTCTGATTGTTTCTTTCCTTGAACCATGTCACAATTCACAGCTTCACCGCTAGAAGCATCACATTGTTCTCAAAGGGGATGAAGTCAACACTAAATCATTCAGTCCATGCTTTTCTGATTTTATCTGTGGGCTTGTGCAGATCCATAGAATCATAGACTATTGGAGCTGGAGTGCCTCTGAGAGATCATTTGATCCATTCTTTTGTTTAGAATAGGGAAACTGAGGCCCAGATGGAGAAATGGATGTGGCCAAGTTTAGCAATTGAATTAGCGTTATGCTTTCTCTACTATATCATGTGGGACCCCTTGTTCCTCTTGTGGGCTCTCTTGCCTATGTGTCTACTTTTCAGTACGTTTCTTAGGAAGAGATATTGAGATGTGAAGAAGAGACTGTAAACAATCACAAGGGTTCAGGGTGGGCACACCTGCTACAGGTTGGCAGACTTTGTGAGACAGCAAACATGGGAAGAGATTGAGATTACTGGCTAGAATGAGATTCGGTGATGGGAAATCAAAAGTTCTCTGAGTACATTGAAGCAATCGGTGGCATAAACATACTGGAGATTAAAAAAAAAAGTTGTCCTACTGATACAGTGTGTCATCCCAGCTGAGCCCAGATTGGAATTTGAAGTCAAAATTATCTGTGGAGCTTGTGAGGTGATATATTGGGAACTACAGATAAGAGTTGTTGGGCCTGAGGCTTTCACCCTAAGAGCCAGTGGAGGAAGGAGTTGTTCAAGGGCACCTGAAGATAAAGAAAGGATATGGTATGGTATTCATCTCATTATAGGCCCAACTGATTAATTATTATCAAGAGAAAGGTCAGAGCAGGGTTCTCAAACCATGTGGAACCTTTCCATAGGGGGCATTTTGGACATCTATGGCAGTGCTTCAAAGGTCACAAAGGTTGAGGTGTGCTACTAGCATTGAATGGGAGAGCGTCAAGGATGCAAAACTCTCTGCAGCATCCTGTACAACTTTTCAATGTCCTGTTAGACATTCACGTGGTGAGCAGCCTGCTTACAACAATAATGTACAATAACACTCTGAGCCTAGATCCTACCTCAACCTTATACGAAGTACTTCGTTTCCTAGGAGTGCAACCACCCTTTGCATTGAGGGAAGATTACACTTTGTTTAGTTCAGAACTTGACCAAGAGTTGTTTGCCATTTTGGAAAATCGTATCACAGATGGTAATACTAATTTTGAGTCACTGATACTACATTCCTCTATCAGTTGCATTTGAGCTGCCAAATCCAGCAGGATTCAAATACAGGTGCATTTTATTTTATTATGTTGTCCAGTATAGTCATGCCCCAATATTTGCATATAAAAACATATATGGGGACTTCCTTGGTGGCATAGTGGTTAAGAATCCTCCTGCCAATGCAGGGGACACGGGTTCGATCCCTGGTCCAGGAAGATCCCACATGCCGCGGAGCAACTAAGCCTGTGCGCTACAGCTACTGAGCCCACGCGCCTAGAGCCCGTGCTCTGCAACAAAAGAAGCCACCGCAACGAGAAGCCTGCGCGCCACAACGAAGAGTAGCTCCCGCTTGCCGCAACTAGAGAAAGCCTACACATAGCAATGAAGACCCAAAGCAGCCAAAAATAAATAAATAAATAAATAAATTTATTTTTAAAAAGATCAGTAAAAGTATAGCTCCTCTAGATGCCAACCCAAGATGCCATCACTCATCAGAAGACAGAACATGAAGGTGAGGGAGAAGTGAATTCAAGTAATTCAAGATAAAAGAAATGTTACTGTGGATTTAGACGTATGGTTGAAGCTACAGCTGTGATTCCAAAAGCGCTGTGGTCAGAGTGCTAGAACAGTATAGAGGCTTCTCCTCCAAGAAATCTGAGAAGCCAAGTGGTGGCGTACAAGGGGAGATGGATAGGCCCTGTTTTCTGACTTTCACCTTCAATGAGAGTGAAAACCAGACAGGAGCAAACCAGTCTAAGGTGCAGAAGTGCGGGTTTAGGTGGGACTGTGGAGGGAACCCCCGACAAGCCAGAGCAGGGAGATTCCGAACCCTGTTTTTCAGGGTGATGGTGAAATATTCTTTAGAAGCTGAATGAAATAAAAAGGGAGGGAGCTCATTCTCTGCTACAATTTCAGTCTACTTCTTTCCTGTTGTGAGGAAGGGGGCTGACGACAAATCTGAAATCCAGCCCGCTTTTGAGCGCTTTTTCCCTTATGGGGAAGCTGCCAGTCTTTGAAATGTCACCATATTGGCTGGAGGGAAAAAGCGGAGCTCATTCTTCAGGAAGAAGCATGAGGAAGCTGAATCAGTAGATTCTAGAATAAAGGGCAGTTACTCAAATGTGGATATTGGTGCTGATGCTACCATAAAGTGAGGGCTTAGGTTGATCTTTCTCGTTTTGTTTTGTTTTTTTGTCTTCTTGACTAAATAGCTTCCCTGGTGGCGCAGTGGTTGAGAGCCCGCCTGCCGACGCAGGGGACGCGGGTTCGTGCCCCGGTCTGGGAAGACCCCACATGCCGCGGAGCGGCTGGGCCCGTGAGCCATGGCCGCTGAGCCTGCGCGTCCGGAGCCTGTGCTCCGCAACGGGAGAGGCCACAACATTGAGGCCCGCGTACCGCAAAAAGAAAAAAAAAAATAAATAAATAAAAGCTTCCCGAGAGTTGACCTGATATCACCTAAGTCTTGTTAAGTCAGTATATTAGACCGATGTGTCTCAAACTCCAGTGTGCCTCAGGATCACCTGGAAGTTTACTAAAATGCGGATTACTGGGCTCCTCCCCTAGAATTTGGCATGTAGTAAGTCTGGGGCGGGGCCTGAGAATTTGCATTTCTAACAAGCTCCCAGGTGATGCTGATGCTGCTGGTCCATGGACCGCACTTTGGGAACCACCACTCGCGTTCAAGACCACCACACCAGAAACTGCATCCTACTAGCTTGATTACTAAGTGACTGAGTGGCCTTGGGAGAACCTCTCGTGGGACTTGCTTTCCCAAAAGCTTTCACACGAGAGTAAAACTATAACCCTCTGAAGTGGCTAGAGAAGATAGTGAGTTTCGAAATAGCTGGTAAAAGTGTGGATGTGCTTTGAAGAATAAAAGGTATTCTCAAATGTATGCTTCCAAAATGATTGTATGTCAAGGGGTGGGGTAAATACACATTTTATATAGCTGTGAGCTATTCTTCTGCCCCAACCTAGTCAGGTGCCTGGCTGCACAGTTTGTTACCAATAAGTGTTTGCTGAGTTGAAGGCAGTGGGGTGAAGATCTGGCGGCTTTTACCTGCACACACCCACGACACAATTCAGGCCCCAGAAACCCATGGTGTTGAGTTCAGCTGCATCACCACGAATCTGCTGCATCTGCCCGGCATTTGAGAAACCTGGGCAGATGGGAAACACAGTGGGACCACACCAGAGCTGTAGCCCCCGGCGCCGCCGGCCCACCGCGCCCGGACCTCGTGTTCTCACTCACCCTGTTGTCTTCAGGAGTAGGAGGAAGAGGCTTCTTTGAAGCTGAAACGAGAAAAACACAAAAAGAAAATGAGCATGAAACC
Source organism: Physeter macrocephalus (assembly GCF_002837175.3). NCBI lineage: Eukaryota > Metazoa > Chordata > Mammalia > Artiodactyla > Physeteridae > Physeter > Physeter macrocephalus. Next base: position 151,172,485 of record NC_041221.1, on the reverse strand, counting down.
CAATGTGCCCAACTAAAGGTGAGCAGCAGGGGGCTTTTCAGAGAAAAGGGGCCCCAAAGAGAACAGCAGGAGGGGAGGATGAGACACAGGGCCTGGGTGTTTTCTCTTTCAGCCTGCTCGTTCATTCCCAATCTTGTTTTCCAGGAGACACCAGAGACTTCCAGAAGCCAATATCTGGGCCCCTCTTCCTGTATCCCCAGGAAAAGCCTCACCCAAAGGGGCTGACATCGGTTCTCAGTGTGTGTCCTTCCCAGTGGGCACGGAGCCTTCCACGAAGGCACCTCCATCTGTTAAACCAAGACTTGGAATTGGTGACTCAGGGGGACAGTGACTCACTGGTTTCCTGATGCCCCTGTGGGCTTGAGGAGGGGGTGGATGAGGTGAGAGGTCGTCGTGCTCCTTGTTGAGAGGGTTGGAATCCACTTTCAGTTAGTTATCTTAAGGACTCCGAGTATTTGTTCCTGCTGACTCCCCCAGACAACACCCCAACACCCCGCTCTGTTTATCTCTTTGAGTCTCCACGGCTCCTTCTCTCTGTGTCTCTTTCTTCTTTCCTCCTTTCTCTTCTCTTCTTTCTCTCCCTTTCCCTCTCTCTTCCCTTTCCTCTCTCCATCTGTGTCTCTCAGCATTTCTCCTGTGAGGCACTAAAAAAGGTCAAGCCTGGAATCAACGGGCCTAAGTTGTGTGTCTGTGTGTCTGGGAGGATGTGTGATATGGGAGGCAGTGCCCAGGCTTCTGCTCAGTTCAAGGACTTCTTTAACAGTTAGAGGTAAACAGGGAGTGGGCTGCATCTACAGGCGGCGAGCGCCTCATCTCTGCAGGCGGTTGACTTGGAGGTGGGCAGCCTGTGTCAGGCATGTAGTAAGAAGAGATTCACACATTGACACTGGAGCCCAACCCTTGTGCTAACTCCTTAAGCAAGGGCAGGATTGGGTATTGGGTGTGCAATTAGCAGAGAAGAAGGAGACATACATAATAGGAAGCATGGTTCCTATTCGGCACTCAGCTTGGAGCCAGGAACCAGGTGTCCTAACCCCAGCTCCACCACACACAAGCTGTGTGGACTTGAGCCCCTTCCAGCCCTGAGCATTCTGTGCCTGGTCTCTCTTTCTTCTTCCTCTGGCCTTGCTCTTGCCTTTCTTCCTCCCTCTCTGGGTGAAGTTCGTATGTGGTGAGATCGGGGCCAGTTCTGGTTGCAGACGTAAGTGCTGCTGTGCGTTGGGTATAGCAGAGTCTGTTTAAAACTCAGCCACCTCTGCTACTTCCCAGACAGACACACACATACTATCTCAGCTTCAGATTCTTCTGTCCACAAATGAGAAAGGCTCGGAGACACAGTTACCATTTATTGCATGCTCACTAAGTACCTGCAGCTGTGCTAAGAGCTCTCCCCACCCACACTGAGTCTCCCAACAACCCCACAAAGTAGCTACTTATTCTCATACTCCCCATTTTACAGATGAGGAGACAGGCACAGACACTCAGAAAGGTTAAGTAACATATATGAAGTCACAGAGCAAGGACGTGAAGGGGCTGGGACTCACACCAGGTGTTTTTCATCCTGAAGCCCTGTGCTCTTAGACCCTGCTTCGTACATGTGCCCAACACTGGGAATTCTACAAGCCTTCACTGAGAGTAGATGGTCATGTGCTATGTGCACAGTGCAGTGTGCTTCTTCAAAAGTCTGCTCTCAATTCTGTCTAAACTGTGGTGCATGACGTGCATGACGTTACACCAAGTCAGAAGAAGGGAAAGTGAGGACAGGCTCAGATGAGGAGATGGTGGTAGACTGCAACTCAAAAGCAAGAGCATCAGCAGGGTGCAGTGGTTAGACCCTGGCTTCATGTGGGGAGGAGCTTAGCATGACCAGTCCTACCCTGGTGAGTCATTCAGATGTTCCTCCCACCTCCATCATGTGTGTACTACTCAGTGGAGGGAAATACTGTCTGCCTTGGATAGGAACAGCTGCTACATGCATGGTGGAAAGTGCAAAATAGAAACATAGATCCAAAGAATTTCAGAATTGGAAATGGGCTTAGAGAATATTTCATCTCAGGACCCCTAAAACTTCCCCTTCCATTTTAGAGATGAGGGTATTAGGGTCCTTGATGGCAAAGTGACCCATCCAACGACCTACAGCAAGGTGCTGGCAGGAATTTGGAGACCACTCTGGCCTTGGAAAGAGCTTTCAGTCACTGAGGCAAGCCCACACCATCCTGTTCTTGTGGTTGATCCCACTCATATAAAACCTTCCATTTCTTTTTCATGAGATATTAACCTTCATGAGGATGGTCCACAGGGCTAATGCAGGGGATCGCTGACCTCTAAAACTAGGTAAATATTCTTCTGGGCCAAGGGACTGGTAACCTTGAACTTTCTCTCCCAAGGTAGAGGGTGAGAAGTAGTTGTTTTTAAAGTGGCACTAAGAGGGGCTGCAACTCAGGAAGCCGCAGAAAACCCGGCCATGTGTTACATTTAGCACATCCGCCTTGGGCTGTCAATCTGAGGTATTAGGTTTCAGTGCAAAAAAGAAACTGATGGATGAGAAAAGTTAAGTAGGGTAAGAGAGGTTGAGAGGAGAGGGCTATGGAAGCAAACAATCCACATGATCCATCATTCCTAGTCAACAGTGGCTTTGCAGAGCACCTCCTCGCCGTATGACCTTGAGCATATTGAAGTCCTCAAGCCTCCTCTTTCTTTAACATCATACCGTCTACCCCAGATGGTTATGAGGAATGGGAGTGTAATGTACGTAAAAGTGCATCAGAGTGGAGTTGCCCTTCACTGGGGGTTCAGGTCCCAAAGTCATCACATAAGATAAAATGGGGGTGCACTCCAATCTCTAGGACCTGGGTCTTTAACCTCAAAGGCCAAAAAACAATATCTTTTGTTTTTGCTTGGCAGTTAGGCTGTGGCCTCCTTTTCTCCGAGACTGTGGAGGTCAAGGGCAAGTAAGTAGAGGTGGGGAGAAGCCACATTGTAAAACGAGCAGTTTTTTTGGTTTTACTTTCTTCCCCCTCCAAGTGTATAGAATTCAACTTGTGTAATTGAACACGTGTGATATGATGCCACTGTAATAGATAATAGTATGTATCTCTAGGGCTGTCTCTACAACTTCAGATTTGAGCAGACTGTGGCAATCCAATTTCCTAACTTGAAGGTATAGTGGTGCTATTCAAACTTTACTGTGCACACAGATCTCTTGGGGATCTTATCTTGTTAAAATACAAATTCTTATCCAGTAGACCTAGGAGGGGGCCTAGTATTTGCACTTCTAACTAGCTTCCAGGTGATGTTGATGCCGCTCGTCTAAGAACCACACTTTGAGTAGCAAGGAGTTAAAAAGATATCGGCCTTGAGATGAAAAAACATCAACAGACTGGTGGTAGAGGCGGATGATTGCCTTCTGAAAATTTTGAAATTGTGGACTTTTGCATTCAATCCTGGACACCCCTGGTGATGGGAAGCAAAGAGCCTTTCCTTCCTACTAGTAGAGAGGCCAGTCACTGTACGAAGAAGAAAGGGAATTCATAGTCACTTACCATTCTTGGTGGGATCATACTGGGCACAGCCCACAGCAAGCTTCTCCAGTTGAGCACAGCATCTCCATCTCCCATCCATCCAGAAATTAGGATGATACTTGGGCACCAAACTGTTGTTATTCCTGGTTTCTGAAAGGGGTTGGCACCGGCAGAAGAGTTAGTTCCAGGTCAGTCTATCAAGGGCCGCCAACTTTATAATTCCTTGAGATTGACCCTGCTGTGTGAGCTTGCATGAGTATTGCCTAGAATAGTCAGAAAAATGGCCTTTTTTTCCGGGCATATACATTTATGGAGGAGTGTATATTGAATTTAGGCATCAGCAGATCTGGGTTCTTATCCGGCTCTGCCTTGAGTTAGTTGTGTGTCCTTAGGTTGGGCAAAACCCTCATCTGAGCCCCAGTTCCCACTGTGCCATGATGTTGTTAGACTGGGACCATGGGCCCCACAAAAGTGCCTTAGGGAACTTAGGGAAGGCTGAATAGGTAGGATTCTCACCACTCCATTTCTCCCACCTGCAACTATAGCAACTTTGCTTTTATCCTTTCTAGATTTGTGGCTTTAAAGTCAGATTTTGGTACAGGAAAAAAGAGGCTTTCCTTCTAAGAAAAAAAAAAAGTATAAAAAAACAGAGGACTAGACAGATGATCTCTAATGCTTCTTTCAGCTTTAACATCCTGTGAGTAAAACCCCTCCACCGAGGTAGAACGGCCAATGAGCATAGTTGGGGTCCTTTTGGTTACTTCGTACTTTAGGGTTTGTTCTGTGCCCGTTGACTGTTAAACTTGAGAGCACTTCCCAGTTTATCTGGCACTTGCCATTTGGGACTCGCAACAACCTTGGAAGAAGATAAGACTTGTATGTTTATTCACATTTTTCAGATAGAGGCATCGTGGCTCCCGAGATTTCAAATGGCTTGCCTACCCTCAGTCCCCACAGCTACTTAGGTTAATATTTGAACCCAGTTCTCCTGCAAAGACAGGGCTTCAGGCTAAATGAAAAAAATATAATATTAAATGATAATAATAGTAATATGGATTGAGTGCTTTCTTTGGGTATGATTCCAAGTGTCTGACATGTCCTAACACTTTTTTTTTAACATCTTTATTGGAGTATAATTGCTTTACAATGGTGTGTTAGTTTCTGCTTTATAACAAAGTGAATCAACGTCCTAACACTTTTAATTCTCACAATAACCCTATGACTGCCTGTTTCTAGTCAGAATTTATAGCTGAGGAAATGGAGACACTGAAAAGTCAAGGAATTTGCCCAAGGTCACACACTAATAGTTGGCAGAGCTGGAATTTTCTCCTTAGCAGCCTGGCTCCACATCTCGTGTTCATAAACGCTGTGCTGGTTCTGATTATGCTGTCAGGAAGGCGAGTCCTAAGAAGTACCCTTACGATGATCTGATAACCTTTAAGGCTAGTTGACATTTGTTGGGTTCTGACTATGGGCCTGGATAGTCCCAAGGGCCTTACTCTTAGCAGCTCTGGAGGCAGGTGCTTTTGAAAAAATTTATTTATTAAAGTATAGTTGGGACTTCCCAGGTGGCGCAGTGGTTAAGAATCCTCCTGCCAACGCAGGGGACACGGGTTCGAGCCCTGGTCTGGAAAGATCCCACATGCGGCGGAGCAACTAAGCCTGTGTGCCACAACTACTGAAGCCTGCGCACCTAGAGCCCGTGCTCTGCAGCAAGAGAAGCCACTGTAATGAGAAATCCTTGCCCAGCAACAAAGAGTAGCCCCCGCTCGCTGCAACTAGAGAAAGCCCGCATGTAGCAACGAAGACCCAACGCAGCCAAAAATAAATAAATAAATAAATTTATTTATTTTAAAAAAAGGTATAGTTGACTTACGATATTAGTTTCAGGTGCACAACATAGTGATTCAGTGTCTTTGTAGATTACATACCATACAAAGTTATTATAAAATAGTGACTATATTCCCTGTGCTGTACATTACATTCCTGTGACTTATTTATTTTATGACTGGTAGTTGGTACCTCTTAATCCCCTTCATCTATTTTGCCCCTCCTCCCACCTGTCTCTGCTCTGGAGACTGCTAGTTTGTTCTCCATTTATGTGAGTCTGTTTCTGTTTTGTTATATTCATTTGTTTTATTTTTTAGATTCCACATCTAAGTGAAAACATACAGCATTTGTCTTTCTCTGTCTGACTTATTCTACTTAGCATAATACCAGGAGACAGGTACTATTATTTTTATTCCCCCCTCCTCCCCATGTTAAAAACAGATGGAGAAACGGAAGCACAGAGCAGTTAAGGAAGTTGCCCAAGCACACATGGTTAGTGAGTGGCGGAGCCAGGATTCAAACCCAGGTCCTCTAACTAAAGGGCCCATGCTCTTATTCTTCATACCATACGAGGGGTCAGCAGACTTTTTCTTAAAGAATCAGACAGTAAATATTTTAGGTTTTGCTCACCAGCAGGCACAACTGATATATTATGGAGGTACTTACATAACCCTTTTAAATAGAACCATTAAAAAATGTTAAAAACATCCTTATCGCAGACCTTTACAAAAGCAAGTGGCAGGGAGGATTTGCCTGACCCTGTACTATACTGGTTGTTACCCAAGTTGAAAACGTGGGACCCTTCACCAACACCAAAAGGGAGAAATGTTTGACCATCAGCCGCCCTTTAGTCTGTCACGGAACTCAAGCCTTCTGGAGGATCTAGGCATCTCAGGGATTCAACTGCACAGGAGGTTAATTACCTTCTTTAAGGGCCAGCACCCAGCGCTGCCGGCTCTCGCGATCTGGAGCAAACACATATAGGAGGTAGTTGTCATGCACAACCTGGAAACACACACAGAGTTCAAGGTGAACAGTGCAGCCAGAGATGTATGACTGACAGCAGGCCCACCTGGCTTACTGGGCCAAGAGTGGGGTCTCAAGTTGTCATCAAAAAGGCAAACATTTGGGTAATTTAGGGACTAGTGTCCTTTTTATCCAGGCGTTTGGATGCTGTGCAGATACAGGGTGAAACTCCACAGCTCATCTTTGAATACATGTCACCAGTATGCCATCCCTAAATTCAAATAGCTGGAGAAAAGAGTTCTCCACTTACCTAGACAGGACGTTTACTTCTCATATTAATTTTTCAGTGATTAAAAAAAATTCTGGCATATGAAAGAGTAAGATATTAGATGATAACTATATAATCGAGATTTTTTTAAACATCTTAATTTGAAATAAGACACCCAAGAATTTCCAAAGATAGTACAGAGTTCCTGTATACTTTTCACCCACATTTCTCCAATGATAACATCTTACATAACATAGTATGTTTTTAAAACCAGGAAATTGACATTGATCAAATACTATTAATGTACTACACATCTTTGGATTTCACCAGGCTTTTTTTTTTTTTTCCATGCACTCATTTGTAATTGGAATTTTAATGATGGGAAAAATATGTGTTATTCCTTTTACTTTTGGTACTAAAAATTCCAACTTGTGGAGGTCATATTTCTAGTAGGAAAAAAGTCCTTTTTTATGCCACATTAAAAAATGGAATATTAACTCCTCAGATTGTTAAACATGAACGGTACCCTAGGATGTGCAAGAAGATATCCACTCTTTCAGAACCATAAATGTCAAGAGTGGTAACGAGATTTAGATGATGTCATGACCTAAAGACTAAATATACTCTCCACCAGCTCTGTCCAATAAAACTTTCTGCAGTGATGGAAATGTTCTAAAATCTCTGCTGTCCAATAAATTAGCCACTAGCCACGTGTGGCTACTGAAGGTGTGAAAAGTTTATTCATTGAATGTGGCTTAGTGTGACTCAGGAGCTGATTAATATTGTGTAATTTAAATTAATTTACATTTAAATGTAAACATCTGCATGTGGCTACTGGCTACTGTATTGGACAGCACAACTCCATATAGTTCTCAGATAATAAAATCTGAGTCTTTTTACTCCAGGACCTCCAAGCAATTTATAACCAAGTATTGTAATCTGTTGTCCCAAGTCATGAGTAAACCACCCTTATGGAATATTAGGCTTGGGGCCCTTGATAGTTTTCTTCCTCCCCCAAGGAGTAGAGTACTTAGGACTTTCCTTGAGGTGGGGAAGACATGAGGGAAAGGGAAATGAATGACAACTTTTTCAAGATTTTGTGGTTAATCTTTGTTGAATGAATGAATGCATCATCGGTTGAAAGAAGACAGCAGTTTCTTCTGGGCTTGGTCTAAGTTCTAACCCTTGACCAGAGTCATCTCTGTCCCACCTTCTTGTACAATGACTGAGCATTTTAACCATTGTCCAAGGAATGGGGAACTAGCCCCTTTCCCTGATGCACTTACCTGAAATGGATATTTATAGTGGCATGGGATGATAATGTCACTTTTCACAATCTCGACACATTTGATTCGGGAGAGTTCAATGCAGCCCTTCAAAGTGCGCTTTTTCTGCGGGGAGAAAAAGCATATTCCATTTAAAGAAGAAGGAAGACAATATTTTTGTCCAGGCTGCTTCTAGAAATACATTACTAGATAAGATCCACTGTAAACCAACCCTCCAAATATCCAGAAGCTCCTTCTTAGCCCTCGGTGCCTGAGAAGAACACTCTGAGCAGACTTCTGGGAGAACATGTTATTTGAATCATCTTTTTGATGGAGTGACTGACTTCTGTTCATTGAGCCACTGTGCCTTATATCCCAGTTACCTTGTGACAAACAGCAGCATTTGCAGAACTTACAGCTGGGATGGGTAGTGCAATCTGTGGGAAACCACACATGTGCCAGTTTTTTTCTGCTTTGTACGTATTCATGGCCTTATTAGCATAGCAAGTGAGCTCAGGCCTGACCTGGCTGGTGACAAATACCTTTAGTGGCACCTTTCTTTTCTATATCTGCCTTCTCTGTGTCCCTTAGTTATCCATGATCTCACAATGGCACCCCTGTAGGACATTCCTGACTCTGCTCTGTAACTATCCCTTCTCCACAGCCCCATTAAATTTTACTGGCCCCACGTCTCATTTCCTTGGAAGCGGCTAGATGTATTCCTTGATGACTAATTCACGTGATGGTCTTTGTGATTTATAACCATGTCACATGTTACCCATTTCTAAGGGTCCTCGTCCTTGGATCCCAGGGGATGTTAGGTTGGTAGATGATAAGGGTCCATAGAAGGCTAGTTAGGGAAAAGCTTTTGGAGAGCAGGAGCCTTTCACAGGTGCCTGGAATTAGGCTTCCATTGAGAATAGAGTTTAATTCAGTTATGGAACCAGTTGCAAAACACTTCATTTTAGCTTATCCTTAAGAAAGAGGTAGCACAGATGGTGATGAATCAGGCACAAGGTTGGAAAGGGCTAGGGACAAAGTTGGGCTCTGCTTCTAACCAGCTCTGTGACCTTGGGTCATTCATCTAACCTCCCTGAACTTCAGTTTCCACGTCTGAGAAGTGAGGATAATAATGCCTACCCTTTAAGTATTGATTGCAGAATAAAATGGGAGTATGTAAACAAATTACCTGGCTTATGATATGTGCCCTCAGTAAAGGGTACCCTCCCAATGTAAGAGGTTAAAGAAGTCTTAACTATGGCAAGAGAGTTGTGATATATGAGGGCACTTGGTGGGTATTAAGGAAGTATGACATCATCAAATTCTCCAGAAATGAGCTCTGGCTTTACTCACCACTTTTTGATACTCAGCCTAATGGCTAGTCTTTGCTTTAGTAGCTGAGGCACAGAACTGAGATGAAAAAAAGTCAAGATGTGAGAAGTACTCTCTATTGAATACAGGGAAGTTTTGTGGTATTTCTTTTTTTAAAATTTTCTTTCTGAAAACAAATTTATTCATTTTTGAAAGTACAAAATCTATCCATGTTCATTGTAACAAATAAAACAATATGGAGGTATGTTAAAAAATATTTCTAGTATTTTAGTATCCTATCCTTCTCCTCAACTCTGAGCTAGCCAAGGTTAACCATTTGGAATGTATTTATCTTTCCCACACATACTTATAGAACATATAAAATGAAAATGAGCATCTCTTCCTCATAGTGGTCTCCAGTGTGCTTTTGTAATCTCAGGACGTATTAAGAGGTCAGTCTTCCCTTAAAAACCTCTGAAAACATGTGCCCTTTGGACCCAAACTCTCTTCTCATTTAGAGTCTTTCACAGCTAGAAATACGTGTCCTGATCCTGCCCATAATCATAGTCTTTGGAATGGGTAATCTGTTTTCAAAAGCGGAAGAGCACAAGAGAGCTCTCTTCTCAAAAACCATCTGCAGCTACAGGTGATAAACAGGGAGTCTCAGCTTTGAGGTTATCTTGGTTTTCAACCTCTGTTGGGTTATTTCCTTAGTAGCGTACATGGTAAAATGCAACAGAAGGCTCAGGGCAGTAACAGGACCACTCTGTTTGCAGACATTTTTGTCACTGGAACTCCTGCATTCCTGAGGGTAGAGACCAGGACATCTGTTACCATATCCCCCAAGCCTATCACAGTGGCTGGTCCACCATGGGTGCCCAGTTAGGATGATATAAACGAAGCATGCCAAGTTGGAACGCAGCTTAAATAGTCTCAATCAGACTTAAGGCTAACGGGTTTAGCCATTCAGGAATATTTATTGAGGGCCAGCTCTGAGCCAGCTGCTGTTCTGAGTGCAGGAAATAGAGAGATGAACATGGTAGACCTTCTCATGGAGCTCTAGTCTAGTTGGGAAGGCAGACAATATATACAAGTGCTCTAAGGAGAATAGGACAGGTTGATGTGGTCAACTGGTGGTCAGGGCAGCCCTCACTGGAGACAGAGCATTTGAGACGAGATCAGAAAGTCAAAAAAGGAGCCAGATAGGAGAAGGCCTGGGAGAGTGAGCACTGAGGTAGAATAAACAGCAAGAGCAAAAGCCCTGGGTTAGAAGCATTCTGGATAAGTATCAGTTGTTAATAGCCTGGGATCATCATAATCAGGGCATCAGGTGGATGTAAATAGTAACTGGAGTTGTGACTAGGGATACAAATTCTATGTGAAGTTCTAAAGCAGTGCTAACCCACAGAAACATAATGTGAGCCATATATGGAATTTAAAATTTTCTAGTAGCCACACTAAAAATAGCAGAAAGAAACAAGTACAATTAATTTTAAGAACACAGTGTTTTGTTTAACCCAGGATTTCTAAATATTATCATTTCCACATGTTATCAACATAAAAAATTGAGAGCTATTATGTTTAAGGACTAAGACTGTGTATTTTACAAGATATCTCAATTTGGATTCTCCACATTGCACGTGATCTGTAGCCACACATGACTGGTGGCTACCTTATTAGACAGTGTGGCTTCAAGATTTCCAGAGAAGATTTCTCTAAACTCAGATGATCTTCTTTGACTTCTTAATATTCGTTGAGTTCCAACATGGATTTTAAGAGACTGTCAGGTGAGCCTTCGGTGGAAATGGATTTCACATTCGATCATCAAAGTTCACTCTCAGCCCCAGAGGAGTGATCAGGTTGCCCCCTCACAATGCATCCTGCTTGGTCAGTCTCTCTGACATCCTGAGGCCAGTTCTCCTCAGATCTCCAAAGATCTGCTACGTGGTAAATAGCAGGGTCAGCTGTGCCTTCCCCGAGCTGGGCAGTGGGGACAGTCGGTCAGTGAGCTAAACACAGCTTTGTCTCTGGGAAATGGTGACTGCCTGTAATCATCCCAAACAACTGCGCTATTTCTGAAAAATGCCAGCGTAAAACCTTCCAAGGAAGCCACATGAAAGCCACGAGACAAAGAGAGACACCAAGTAAAGCAGGTCCTCATTCTTCCTCATTATTCCATCTGCACCCCTTGAGGTGAAAATCACAGAACTTCACTTGGCCTTGTCTCTTTTCTTGGCCACATTCAAAGCTGTTCTCATATTGCAAAGCTTCACCCCAGACATTTGATGTATGTCAAACACAATCTAAAAAGATGCTGATGCCCACATATTTGTACAAGGTAAGCTTGTGCAAGTGGCTTTTATATCGCCTTTCTTTTTACGTTAATGTATCCTATGAAATAGAATTTTGGATTGTGACTTTTAAAGAAGGCAGGAAAAAACAAAAGACCATAACATTTGAGAACATTTCCTATACTTCAGGCACTCAACAGGCCATCTCATTTAATCACAGTCCTACAGAGTATTATTCCCCCATTTTGCAGGTGAGGACATTGAGGTTCAGAGGGGCCAAGTCTCTTTATAAGCGAGCATACAAGATCAAGTCTGTGACTCCAGAGCCTGAGTGCTTAATGACTGCTTCATGGCTTTGCACCTGCCCTGACTTAAGGTAGGAGACTTTCATTCCCCAAACCCAATGCTGAACAATCAATTGCATGATCAATTTCTGTAAGCCGTGACCCAGTGGAGATTTGTTTCTGCCTCATTTGGTTGTGAAATGCTTATGTCAGATTTCAAAGCAGTAGCACAGAGCTCCCTCTTCGCTCCTTTAACATTGGTGCCTTGGCTGCTCAGCTAGTCCAGCAGATACATCAGTAAGAAGCTGTGTGTCGGTTACCCATGAAAGAGGACATCTCCACCCTCCTGAAAAACAGTAGAACTTCAGCCTTCTCCTCCAGTGAGTCTGAGTGAGAGAGAAACAGAACTTTCACATCAGGCAAACCCATGTCTGCCTGACCAGCTGTGCAACCTCAGGCAAGTGTCTCAACTTCTCTGTTGCCTTATTTTTTTTTAAGTGGAAATAATAACTGTCCCTGAATCAGTGGGTTAACTTAGAGGATTTAAAAGATCTACATAAACCTACTAGCAAAAGAAAATCATTCAAATGATAAACCAACCACCCAAGTGTTACTTCTTTTCCTTTTCTTCTCCAAATGCTGCCCATAGAACAAGACGTCACTCTCTTGTCTTTATGTGTCCACATTTTCTTTGAGGTTTTCTTTCAGGCAAATATGTAACTGAGAACCACCATTTGGGAGAAAAACATTAATATTTAACTGGTGATCCTGGTGATTTTGACATTCCGGAGTTATTTGTTTACTTTGCCAATTATTTGTGAAACCAGGGCAAAACCTTGAAAGGGGCCTGTTGCCTGGTCTTCCCAGCTGTGTCACATTTGCTCTCATTTTAGCAAATGTGAGGACTTTAGCTCTCTGCTTCCCTTCCCCCTTTCCCATCAAAACCTGGCCCAAATAGTCATTCACCTAAGATTTAACTTCCTGAGAGCTCAAGCCTTGATTTGTTTCACAGGAGTTTGGATTAGGACAGGTATTAGAGACTTAAACCTAGAGGGAGATTTGATAATCAAATTTTAAGCATCAATTGGGAGAGTGTTTTTCAAAGGGAACCAGTATTTTTCAAAAGAGAGCGATGCGTTTAAGACTTTCTCGGGGATTTCCCTGGTGGCGCAGTGGTTAAGAATACACCTGGCAATGCAGAGAACATGGGCCCCGAGCCCTGGTCTGGTAAGATCCCACATGCCGCGCAGCAGCTAAGCCTGTGCGCCACAACTACTGAGAGTGTACTCTAGAGCCCGAGAGCCACAACTACTGAAGCCCGCGTGCCTAGAGCCCGTGCTCCACAACAAGAGAAGCCACCGCAATGAGAAGCCCACGCACCGCAACAAAGAGTATCCCCCGCTCACCGCAACTAGAGAAAGCCGCGCGCAGCAACAAAGAACCAACACAGCCAAAAATAATTTTAAAATAAAAAAAGGCTTTCTCGGATCACACTGTAAAAGGAGCCACATGCTGCTTTTATCAGAGTTTCTTTAAGATTCGGAAATATTTTTGATGATTTTAACCACGCATTTTGAATATGTTGTTCCCTGCTTCTTCTGGCGTGTTGTACAGCCAGCCATTGTACCAATCTGAAACGGCACAATAATGAAATTGAAATGAAAACTGATGTCATGTGAGGTGAAACTTCAGTGACTGACTTGGGGTTTGCTTTCGCCCACCCCTACCAGAATTCCGACTATCAGTTCTAAGACTGGTTTTAGGAGCTTTCCTGGATTCTAGTCCCTCTGCAAAACATGCTGGAGGTAACCCACGAGTTCCCTCCCAGTCTCCCAATGCAGATTTCTGTCTTTTATGGCAAAGGGAACCCTCATGCTGAAGGGGAGACAAGCAGAAATTCGGAACTTGGAAAAGTCATGGTTGGAATCCCTGTGAGAACAAGTAATATTGGGCAAGTTGTCTCAGTTCTCTGGGCTTAGTTCTCTCAGGTCTTCTGAATCATTTAGTTCTTGGGGAGTAGGGATGCTGCTGACAGCTGCAACTCAGGGTTATAATGAGCTGAGCTACTTGGTACCTGATAAAGATGTGATCTCAATGGAAAAAGCAGTGTCTTCTAGAACACCAGTGTAATTTGTAATTAGCTGTTGCTGTTTCTTCCCTCTCCCGGTCCATGTTCACCTGGACCTACCCCCACTAAACTTTCAAGTTCTGGGAAGATCTGGAGCTAAGGTAGCAGGTTTCGAGGCACCTAGACTGACTTAAAGCCAGGAAACTATGATGCATCCCACACCTGCCTTCTTTTCTTTCCACAAGACCTTTTAGTCATGGCCGAACCAGAGTAAACTGGCTTTCCTCACCTCAGCTTTTCACACCATGGTTTACGATGAGGCTGGTTGTACTGTGGGGAAAACACTCAAGCTTCCCTTAAAGTCCACCATCTCATTAGTAGTAGCACCCTGACTACCTGAAAATTAAAGGATTTTACTCACCCTCTCCCCACCTCCCCACAAAAACAAAAAAACAAGCAGAAAGAAAGAAAGAAAAGAAAAGGAAAGAAACAGGACTATACTCTCATACGGTTTCCAGACTCAATTTGGGATCCTCTATTAAAATTATGAATGCGTTTTCTCACAAGAAGCTATTAAGAGCAGATACTCTTGGGAGTAGTTCTGGGGTTTGGGAGTAGGAAGTAGAGAGACTTTCTTTTCACCTCATCTCCTTCTATACTGTTTCACTATTTTACCATGAACGTATATTTCTTTTATTGTATTTAAAAGCAGTTAACTAAAATAAATAAATACATTTCCCTTATAGGATTTATCCTATGGAAACATTTGTTCAAAATATAAAGACGTAGGAAAATCCTTGTGGCATAATTTATTACACTGAAAAGTCTAGAGAAACCTAAATATCCACCAATAGACAAACGGTCAGATTAGTTATGGTTCATCTATCGTGTGACCACTCTGTAGCCATCAACAAAGAGTAAAGCTGGTCTATACGGAGGGGAAATATATATGTATATAAAATGTAAAAAGTAGGTTTAGAACAATAGGTGGAGGATCATCTCATTTGGGGGAAAAGATAATAAAATATATATTAATATGTTCAATAATCAAAGAAATAATACAAGAAGTAACACTGCTATACTCGTTCTCCCTTGTGGATGACACTATGGAAGACTTTTGCAGGGTAAGTTATATATTATTATAATATTTGAAGTTTTTGCCGTGAGCATGTAAATTTACTAAGCAGAAAAATAAAAATACTATTTTAAAGCAGTCACAAATTTTAAAAACGCCACACTGTAATACGGGTTTGGCAGATGACTATGGGAGAAGGCCAAGTGGTACACATCAAATGCTGGGCATGCAAAATGACGCAGCTCTTTGCCTTTATAACCTCATGACCCCTTTAGCAGTCAGTGGCAGCCAGGCAGCACCTGCCACCTGCTCTTCTGTATCCATGGAGGTTCAAGTTCATGACATTTCCTCTCATGCTCTCCTCGAATGCTAGTCATTTTCTTTATAGATTTATAAACAGCTCTGTGCGCTTTTATGTGGTGTATTTGTCTTAGAGGTGAAGCAACAATTCAGGAATAATTCCAGCCTCATTCTTCTTAGCAATGATATTAGTGATCTTAGCCTTAAAAAAGCATTGTTTGTTTAAATTTGCTTACAAAAGTGGGTAGAGAGAAAAGGACTTAATGTGGAAATTAAGAGCAAGAACTAAGTGGTACAGGGTAGACCCTGAAGGTGTCCTGCACATCTTCTCTCTCAGCATCTCTGGTCTTTGAAAGCTCTTTCAAAGCCCTTCTTCTTTCCAATATAGGGCATATTAGATATCGAATGAGCTTGAAAGAATGTAGTTTTGAATCTACCTTCAAGCACTGGCGATTCAGTAGCCAAAGTATTTAAATGGATAACAACTTCATTAGATTTCAGGAAATAACTCCTTGCACAGAGATGATGTTCAATTGATTATTTGTTACTTGGTTGATTGAGGGAACAGCAGGTAGGACCAAGTGTGCAGCAAAAAGTAATATTTGTGGACTCCATGACAAAACTCTTAATAGAAATGGTTTGAAAAAGACATCTAGAATGATTGGCAAGTAGATAACAATTTCTTGACAGCGTAGAGGTAGGTTAAAACTAGCCTGCCCAAAGGTTTTAGCTAATAGGTAAAGAGCTCCTACAAATTATTAAGGTAGATACTAACAACATTATAGAAAGATGGGCAAAAGGGACCTAAACTGCTGTTAAACATATGAAAAGATGCTCACTGACTATAATAACAGACGTGTAAATAAATTTTACTGATATACCATTTTTTAAGTCTATCGGACTTGCAAAGATCAAAACATATGATAATACTGTTGGTGAGGTTTTGAGAAAACAAGAATTTTACACGTGGCCCTGGAGAATGTTGATTGGTACAACTTCCGTGGAGAATAATTAGGTCATGTTCAGCAAAATAACAGATGCAAATATCCTTTGACACAGCAATCCCACTTCTAGAAATGTTTTCTATAGACCACAGCATCCCAGCCTTGGCACTATTAACATTTTGGGCTGAATAATTCTTTGTTGTGAGTTTGTCCTGTGCATTGTAGGATACTTAACATCCTGGCTCTACCCACCAAAGCCAATAGCACCCCCTTCCCCAGTTATGACAACCAAAAATGTCCAGACATTGCCAATGGTGGGCAATATTGCCCCTGGTTAAGACATATTCATACATATAGAAAGTGAGATACCTATAAGGTTATTCATTCCTCATTGTTTGTAATGACAAAAACATTGGAAACAGACTAAATGTCCATCAAGATAGTGTTTTTATCCACACAACAAAATATTATGCAACCCCCTCCAAAAAAAAGAATAAAGAAGCCCCTTGCATATCAGTATGGACTGATCTTCAAGAAGTATTGCTAATCAACCAAAAGAAAAGTTAGGAAGTGTATGTAGCGTATGCTACCATTGTATAAAAAGGAGGGAAAGAAGAAAGTTTATTTGTATTTATATATATATGCATAAAGAATCATTGGAAGAGCTGATAAGTTGATTATGTTGGTTGCTTTCAGGCAAGGAAGCAGTGTGGGATCAAACTACAAGGAATCCCTAATCCTAAGGTAAGTTGTACTTATAGCTGCTATTGTGACCTTTGGGCAAATTGCTTAACTTCCCTGTGTCTTGATTGCTTCCTCTCTAAAACAGAATTTGACTTTTATCTTCTTCAAAGAATTGTGAGGATAAACGAGAAAAATCCATAGGAACGTGTTCAGTCCTCTCCTTGTGGTTATTGTTGCAGGCTGCTCTTGTTGATGCTGTTGTTGTGTTGTCATTCAGGTAGGCCCGCTGAGCTAACAGGAGCATTCCTACTGGTCCCCACTCAGGACTTCATTAGACAGTGTTGGAAGCTCACTAGTGAGTCCTTGCCCCAACTCTCCCTCCTCAGTCACCATGACTTCTTTTACAAGACTTCTCAGACCCAAACAAGCCTAGATCTGAAAATATCCATTGTAGAACACTTAATTCCAACTTTAATATTTGTCCCAGATGTCTGACCTAAGAAAAGATACTTAGCCTTTCCAAGCCTCTGTTTTTCTCATCAATACAATGGGAATAACAATAGGACCTACTGCATGTGGTTATTGTGAATATTTTTGATATGATACATGTAAAGCTCTTAATCTGGTGCCCTGAAACACAGCAAGGACTCATTAGGTATTGGCTCATATTATTCTAAATTTTATATTGGTTACATTTGAAATGACTGCCTTCTTTTTTAGGGTGCATTCTTGGGTTCATGCCTGGATTTTGATAACATGGTTTTTTATCAGCCACATAGTTATTAACCTTCTCTTAGCTGTATTACTTCCTGGAATGATTTCCATATTTAACTAATCTCCATGTCTATTTGTGAATTCCTGATATCATTGGCAGTGAGATACAATCACATAGTTTCCACTTCTTTTGAGCTGGTGGGGTCTTTAGAGATCATTCAATCCAACTTTTTATGTTAGAGATGAGGCTTCAAGGTGAAATGACTTTCTAAACTAGCTGTTATCTTTTCATTTCTACTATTCACTTTACAGCCTGGGGAGACAGAGGTCATAGAATTGGGAGCACCTTGGTGATTATTGCAGGTCAAGGGTAAGGCCAAGAGGGTAGGGTTCTGGGCTGCCTCCTTGTTCTCTCTTCAACTAGAGCACTTCTTCTTCTGCTTCACATATGGGAATGGGAATGACACATGTAATTTTATACTAAAAGGGGGCTCCAGGCTTTAAAAAGTTGGAAAACTTTGATATAGTCCAATCCCTTGATACTATGGACAAGATAACCAAATCCCAGATAGAAGAAGGACTTGACCAAGGTCACCCAGATTAATCAGTACCAGGTCCCCATTCTGTTAAGCTGCTGTGTTGTTGCTTTCTCACCTTATCTCACTTTTCTAGAATTACAGAATTACAGTCTGCTTGAGACTTTCAGTCCCTGAGGCCCTATCTAAAGTTAGAGCTAACCTCTACAGAGCTGTCAAAAATGGCTTATGTTATACCTTTCTGTATTTCATTTGATAAAGAGGCTTGATGATCTATCCCAAAGAGCTCATTCACGTGAACCTTTCAGACCCCCTAAGATGATCATCTAGGGAGATGAATATTTTGCAGAGTAGGAGGCTTTTTGGCACCCCTTCAATCCTACTATGTAGGGTGGGTTCATCTACATATACATAAGACTGATTTTAAATCAAATTATCTTGCCCATGTATAAAATATTATATTTTTGCCCTTTCACTATAACATTTAAAACCTATAAAAATAGTATTAGATATTTGAAAATTACCACAACAATGGGATTCTTTTGTTTTCTTATTAGTTTCTTCTTGGAAACATAATCTTCTCCAATGATTCTGGTAACTATTTGTGGCCCCATACATTGCTTCAGTCTCTTTGGAAGATTATGTAGCAACAAACGGTAGAGATCAGAAAATGCTATCCCGTGACACAGTTATCCCACATAACTCTATCCTAAAGAGCCGATTTTAAAAAGCAGAAAGTTCTATATTAGGTATACTATTATTTTTCAGCATTTTCACTACACCTGAAAACAACCTGAATGTCAAACAATAGATGATAGATAAGTTCGTCAATGTGTTCAGTACAGAAAATAGATAAGTACATCTCTGACATGAACCACTCGATTATTTTAAAAATCACATATTTGAGAAAATGATTACTTTGGAGTCCATGAATGGAAATATATCTACAAAAGAAAAATGGAAAAAGAATAAATGGAAGAATATAAAATTGTCATGCATTATGATTATAACTACATGAAATTTATGTCTGCATGAGAGTAAAGATCATTCTCACAGAGGCAGTAAATTGATGTTTTTAGACAAAAGGGTTTTGGAGAACAATTGGGTGTAATTGTTTCATTAATTTTTTTAACAGTATGGAGGTGTGAAGGTTCGCTGCTCTGTCTCTGCAGATTAATTGTGGATTTAACTGGATTCTAACTTGTTTTCAGTCTTTGCTGTTAAAGGCCACCCGAGCTCAGTGTGAGTCTGAGGTCCTCAGTGTTGGTACACCAGGTGCTTTTCCACCAAAACGTGGAGTAGGATGAGTCTAGACCAAGTATCCCAGGAAGAGGGATGCTGTAAGATATAAGAAAGGGGCTCTTGAACTCTGTGTGTTCAATTGTCTGTCCCTAACACAGGCCAAGGCTTCTTCTACCTTGAGGCTTCGTATTGGCAGTTCCTTTTGCCTGGAATGCTCTCCTCCATTTCTTAACTTGACTGGCTCTTTCTCATCCTTCAAGATTTACCCTGGATAGAAATTTCTTCTCTGACCACTCTTCCCACTCAGCCACAGCAACTGCTTAGTTTTTCCATAGAACCTACCACAGTCTGTATCTGCTCTATATATTTATATACTTGCTTGTTGTCTGTTTCCCCCACTAGTTTGAGATAAAGACATCATATATTACATGAACCTCATGGTTTAAGAAACTGAGCTCTTGTGCTTTCCAGTGAAACCTTTCTTCCAGACTGAGTCAGGAACTAAGCCCTCACATTTATGGTCTTACCCTGTGGCCTATTTTTACTGCAGAAACTGATTAATGGATGTACTAGACCCTGAGCAGTAGGAAGTGAATCTAATTTTAACTCGGGAGTATTTACCTCTAAAACAAGAATTCTCTATCCAATGGCTATCTCCATAAAACATAAACATCACATCAGACAAGCAAAAATCAATTCACAAAGAAATGCCATTAATGCAGACATCAAAACCGCACATTCTTGGCTTTGAGTGGCCTGAACTGCAAAGTACTTTGCTTTGGATTCTTACTTTTCTTTGCCTGGTTAGGCAGGGCCCACAGTTTTAGCTGCCAGATACTCTTCTGAATTCAATTTGAGTTATGTGACCTTCATTCATTCCCTGGATATTTACTGACCACCTACTACGTGCCCAGCACTGTACTAGAGGCTACAGGGATGAGCAAGGCAGTCAGTCGCTCATGCAAGTGACCTTCCAGTGGATGTAGAGACAGAAAATAAACAGGGAAGCACATCAATAAACCCAATAAATAAGTGCAGATATTGATTACTGAAGTGTCTGTGGACTTTAAAAGAAAAGAAAAAGAAACAGGATTCTGGGGAAATACTTGAAGAGATGGGAAACAATAAAGAACCAACCCTACAAAAATCTGGGTTGTTCCAGACAGTGGGAACAGCTAATGCAAAGACCCTGCCCTTGCAGGACCTAAAAGTGAGTGCCCCCTTAAGTGTCTCTCACCCTAGTCCTGCTCCTGTACAGAGGCCCTAGTGGGGGGCATGGCTTGGAGTGTTCAAGGTTCAGAAAGAAGTCAGATATAATGGATGAAGGGATCGGAATAAATGAATTTGAAAGGCAGGTAGGGACCATGGGTGAAGAGTCTTGTAGGCCATAGTTGAGGATTAACTTAAATACTCTAAACAGTCATGGAGGGCTTTAAAGTAGGGCATAATATCTGATTTCTCATTTTAAAAGCCTATTCTAGGTGTTGCTTGGATAGTAGATTGTAGGAAGCCTTGAGTGTCAGTAGGGGCTGAGCTGGAAGGCGACTCAGTCGTGGAGGAATGAGGTGGAGAGAGATCACGGGTGGTTAAAGCCTCAAGCAAAAACGCTCGGGTAGCTCTGAGAATATTATCTACCAAGGGCTTAGCTGTAAAAGGGAAGGAGGGAAGGGTAAGCCAGGGTGGAGGGTAAAAGAGAACAGAGTTGCTTGGTTCTTTAAAAAAGAGTTGGGGGCTTCCCTGGTGGCGCAGTGGTTGAGAGTCCGCCTGCCGATGCAGGGGACATGGGTTCGTGCCCTGGTCCGGGAAGATCCCACATGCCGCGGAGCGGCTGGGCCCATGAGCCATGGCCGCTGGGCCTGCGCGTCCGGAGCCTGTGCTCCGCAACGGGAGAGGCCACAACAGCGAGAAGCCCGCGTAACGCAAAAAAAAAAAAAAAAAAAAAAAGAGTTGGGAGGGGGCACTGGCCTACCTGCTGGTTTCTACGTGTGTCTCTGACCCAAATCTTAAGACTCCAACATCCTGAATTCTCACGGCTACCCATGATCTGCTGCCTCCAGGGAGTCCTAATTACTTACTCCTGCACCCAGGAATCTCCTGTTTGAAGTCCTTTATCACTTGCTTTGTTCTTAACTCTTTTGGTGTTGAGCCTTATTCTGTTAGGGGTCCCCGTGTGTAACTCTAACCTCTCCAACTGTATCTATACATTCCTCCTTCGCTTCTTTTCTTTCTTTCACAAATAATGAGTGAATAATATGTACCAGGCACTGTGGTAGACCCTGATGATGCCATCTTTAGCAAATTGGGCACCAGCCCTTGTAAAGCTTACAGTCTAATGGAGGGGAATGACATCAGTACAATAATCACATTAATAACTAGGTAATTACAAATTTGGCATGCACTTTGAAGAAGGGTATGTTCCACTGTCAGAGCGTAACAAGAGGAGATGACCTAGGCTAGGGAAATGAAGGAAGGCTTCCCCAAGCAAGTGACCTTCAAAATGGGGGGTCTTAGAGTTGAAGAAAATCTTATGTGTTTGGAGCTCAGTGAGATGGGAGGAAAAGGAGCATGAACTGAAATGGAGGAGACCGTGGGATAGATTTTGGCATCCACTCTCAGGGTAAAGGGAGAACCACTGAAGGGACATGCCAGCTTCTGATGAGGGTCATTATGACATGATCACAGTCACCATGTGAAAAGCTCACACTGGCTACTGTGTGGGGAATGGAGTGGTGGGGGGCCGGTGGAGTGGGTACAGGGAGACCATTAGGAAGTGGTAGCAATCCCAGGTGAGCGGTGCTGGCAGCTTCCACGAGGAAGGTGACTCTAGGAAATGGAGAGAAATGGACAGATCCTAGAGGAACTTTCAGTGCCAAAATTTGGACACATGGTGGAGGCTCCCAGAAGTGAATGAAGACAAAGATTTGTCCTGGAGTATATGTGGAAATGATAGAACTCATAACACATTTCATTGCAGAAGAACTATGCGGCATGGTTGCTGATTTTCAGGACTGCCCTTTACATGGAGGGCTCTAGAGCCAGAAGGCATTACGTACTTTGTAATAACCCAGTGGAATCTCCAATTGCCTAAGAGCAGCAACTGTTAATAGTAATAAGAACTGTTCAACAGCGAGGCTGTGTTGGCTCTGGAGACATAAGGGAGTTATTTAAATTCTCTTTGCCTCAGTTACATGCTCTGTAAATTGGGGTAATGATAGTTCCTAACTTACAGGGTAGGTGTAAGGATTAGATGAAATAATTCATTTAGCACAGTGACTGACACATAGTAAGTACTCAGTAAATATTAGTTACTATAATTATTAGAATAATGGTGACATTCATTTCATTAAAAAAAAAATCAAGAAGGAATGTTTGATCAGTTTGAAACATGTAAATAGCTTTATAGAGGGTCACACAGCCTTCAGCAACCTTTGCAAAGCCATACAGCTCTTAAGTGGTAGAGCTGCTCTTTGACCCAAATCTGTCTGACACCAGAAGCTGTGTTTTTGACTACTATGCAATAATGTTGCCGAGAGCAAGGAAAGGGGACCCTCTCCCCACCTGCCATCTTTAATTTAGGAAGGATGCATATTATAAGAGATGTTTCTGCAGCTAGATCAGACTTTGGCTAAAGGGAAGTGTCCATGAGGAGTGGTGGCCCTATCCAGACAATGACTAGAATGGTGATCTTGACTGTTTTTCCTGTCCTGTGTAAGTGGTAATGGCTCCCATGCTATGGTGACCATGGAAAACTTGTTTCCTAAGGTGCAAAGAGTCATTAAAATAGGGAAACCTTTCCATTTCTCCTGAGGGCGTTTCAGAAGATCAAGATGGTCCTATTAGTACCAAGCTTATAGCATACTTTTCGCATGAAATACTCAGCATTGAGTAGCATTGGGGTCCTTACTTTACAAATAGGAAACAGAGGCTTAAAGAGGTTAAATGTCTTGCCTGAGATCCCACATCTAGAAAGTGATAGAAGCAGCATTTGAATCTAGCTGTAGCAGACTATTCTGGCCTCACCATTCTGTGACACTCGTCTCCCATCTGTGCTGCCCCTGCCATCTCACGCTTACTCAAAGTGCCTGAGGCCCCCGCCCCCCCATTTATCTCTTTACCCCTAAAAAGGATCTGATATCAGTCCTGTACAATTAAGCATGTTGTTCAGTAGGTGACTACCTCTCCAGAGTTTATTTTTATTTAAGCCTGCCCCTGCCAGTGGTGTGCTGGAGCCTGCTTATGTTGGCCCACATAAGAGCTGATTGCTAAATTGTCAGGAGTTCTGTGAGCCAGTAGACTTTACATTGGTAGTTTGACATTGGTCATGATGGGAGTATTTACAGAAATTGGCAAACACCACAAACAAAGGCTGTCCCATATTCTCTACTGCTATTACCACTACAATGATTGTTAGATATTTACCAGCATACCACTGGGCCCTCATCTTTCCTTGTCCTTTGTTAAAGAATGTCTGGCAACAGGGATCACTTTGCTGAGAAATTGGCAGGCACAGGAGAGTGTCTGAAATCATGCCTGGTGGCCAGTCACCACCTGACAGCTCCATGCTTCTTTCTGGCCCACTGCTCCAGCATGACAAAGGAGCTTCCTGGCCCCACGGAAAACACTTGCACATCTCAGTACTTTGAACAGGCATCTGACATCAGATCTAAATCCATGTTAAAATAAAAGGCTCAGTCAGTATGTATTATAATGACAATGGGCATGGAAATTTGAAATTAGAAAAAAACAGACTTATTTTGCAGAACTACAGTATTTGTTCCTGAATATGTAAAGGATTATTTTTATATGATGTCATAAATCCACAGAATTTTAGAGCTGCAATGAACATAATTTTACAAATGAGAAAAGAGAAAAATAAGCTGAGACTCCGAGAGGGGAAATGTTGGCCCAACATCACGCATCTCATGATGCATGTATGTCTCTACCCACACAGTTATATTTAGTCACAGAAGAGAGGGAATCCAGGATCCTGATGTTAGACTTTGAAGAATCCTTGAATGTTTCCCTTCATTTGAAAATGATTATGTTATGCCACCCTGCCAGCTCCTTCACAGATATAATGATGATACAAACAATAGCTAATTTTTACTAGGTGCTTACTAGGTGACAGGACTTATTTTAAGTGCTTTATATATTAAGTTGAACTACGTATATGAAATTGCCAATATTTGATCTTTTTTTGATCTACCAAATGGTAATTTCTAATAGGTCAATCTAAATATATTCTCTCTAAATATTCACCATTTTTCCATGAAGTGAATACTATTATCACACCCATTTTACAGATGGCAAGACTGAAGCTTCAATTAAAAAATAAATTTAAAAAAGCTTTCTTCCCACAAGTGTTATTCTTATTTATGGGCAATGAACAATGTACTCTTGTGTGCAAATCAATGGCCCTAAGCAACGGAATGTACATAGAGCATAAACAATAATACCTGACATATCTTGCCTTTCTCAGTGACCTTGGAAAATTTTCTAATCAATAAATTTCTGTAATATTTAAAGAAATACTTTTTAAAATGTTATTTATGAATATAAAGCATAGACATTAGAAAATAAGAAATTTGATGTTTGTGCATCATATATCTGCTGTATCCCGCATGGAAATGTTAGAAACTATAGCTCAGGGCTCCCCAGAATGAATTAATTGCCCTCGAATTTTCATAATGCTTGAATGAAGAAGCTGAGTTATTTTACAACATTGTCTACATGCAGATTATAACCAACAAAATTCTGAATCAAGACAATTTGGTTGTATGACTATGTGCAAATAATATTGTACAGAATTCACAACCAAACAGTTCAAAAAAGCAGTTACACTCAGAAATGATCAGTATAAGTACATGAGATGATGCTATGTCAAGTGTTGAGTCAGGAAAGAAAATTAGTGAAAACTGTAAAATGGGCTTTGAAAAAAATATTTAAACGTAAATGACTACTCTTCAAATATGAAACCAGAACTTCTAATGTCCCATTCACAACAGAAAAAAAATTGACTGATGCCATGTGATTAATCAGCTCTAAATGATGAATTCTCCAAGTTGAAAACTTGGCTATTGGCCCTCCATTAATTTAGTCAACAAATATTTATTAAATATCTACCACAGGGGCCTTGCACATAAGTAATTCCATATAATTCCCAATTGATTGGCTGATTATTATCAGTAAGCATCTGCTTACGATGAGCATGTCTTTTCACCTCTAAAAAAGAGGCAGTATTATTTCACCTGCAACTTAGAAGTCTAGGAATCCATAGGCTCCATACACGGCCTGGCCTCTTTCAAGTCTCCATCTCATTGAACACTTCAAACCTGGCTCTCAAAAGACCCCAGACTCATACCTACACCTACTAAGTCAGACCCTAGCCAAGAATCAGAGCGCCCTTGTCTCTAAGTGACCATCAAGCACCAACGTTATTTCCCCTACCTCCTTGATGATGGAAAAATAATATAATGATATAGTAAGGAGGCAAACATGCTTCGAAAAGTTGCTGAGAAGGGCTATACAAGTGGTACTTCATAGAAACAAAGGAAAGAAGAAAGGAATGTTGTAGATTGTATTTCCAGTCCTCTCATTTTATAAAGAATGAACTTGATGCAGAAGGTAGAGACATTTGCCCAGGCTAACTCACTTAGAGAGAAGTGGAGTTTGGTCTCCTGACCCCTATTCCAGTGCTTTTTGTACCAAACTACATTGTTATGATTATTCGTGTTGCACTTATTATTATTGATGTTATGGAATATAAGACTATCTTTAGATATATAAATACTGACTTAGCTAAGCAGCTGTAATCGTCTAGATAAGAACTGCTGTTCTATACTGCATAACATTTTGTGCGTGATAGTCTCCTGGGAAGTTCTCCAAGGGATGAAGAGCTTTACCACTGGGCTTTGCAAATTCTAGACAATTAAATGCCCAAGCACCATTATTCCCCATGTCAGGTGAGTGATGACCATTGAGACAATTAAAACTGAATCCATAAAAATGTTGACACGGGACCCATCACTTAACCATTCCATTTGCCACATAAAATATTATAATTTAAAAGTCAAACTTAACCTTGCAGGGGAAAGATAAGCTAATGAATAATAAACTTAGGGCTTCCCTGGTGGCGCAGTGGTTGAGAGTCTGCCTGCCGATGCAGGGGACACGGGTTCGTGCCCCGGTCCGGTAAGATCTCACATGCCGCGGAGCGGCTAGGCCCGTGACCCATGGCCGCTGAGCCTGCGCGTCCGGAGCCTGAGCGTCCGGAGCCTGTGCTCCACAACGGGAGAGGCCACAACAGTGAGAGGCCCGTGTACCGCAAAAAAAAAAAAAATAATAATAATAATAAACTTACTCTTTTACAGTTTTTAGAACTGAAATCACCTAATACAGTTAACCCATCTCTTGACTTTTCTCCCTGCTCTCTTCCAATTACTCTTACTGTACTTTTTAGGTTGTTATAACAAGTACATCTGTGTTTTCTGTGTTCTTATTTTATTCTATGTATATCTTCATGAGTCAGCTCAGTCTAACTATAAAATACTGTTTTAAAAAGGACAAAACAAAGTGCTCACATACCCCATGACGGTCCTCAAAGTATGCCAGGCTGGTTTTGGTTAAAACAAAGAATCGAACTTTAAAGTTTGAAGGAGAAGTTCTTCTCTTTTGTTGGGATTTCTTGATAAGCTGTTCTTCCAGGAGGATAAAGTTGTTCATGATCCAGTCCTTGAAAAGTGATGCACCTTGGGCATCACCCCTCAGCACAACCAGAGGAAACAGCTTCAGGGCAAGGAATGAGTTGGAGAGGCAGTTGATCTTCAGAGAGTTGTTCAAAGGCAACTTGCCTCCAATGTTATCTCTCTACCAACATTCAGTCAACATTGCAGAGCTTCTCTTCTGATGTCAAAGCCCATAACCACATCCTTTCAAAATTCAGAAAACTATGAAGCATAAGTAAAAATTATACATACCCTTGCTGTATGGTTTAGAAATGATATTTGAAGAACCTCAGACTCAAAATATATGACAGATTAGAGTTTAATCTTCATAGTTCCTGCTTTAGACTGTCTAAGAGTTAAGGCATTCAGCACAAGGGGTAGAAACGTGGACTTTGGGGTCGATGGACAATAGTTTGTGTATTAGTTTTCTGTTGGCTGCTGTAACGAATTATCACAAGTTTAGTGCCTCAGGAATTTATTATCTTACAGTTCTGTAGTTCAGAAATGCAAAATGGGTCTCACTGGGCTAAAATCAAGATGTCAGCAGGGTTGTGATCCTTTCTGGAGGATCTCTAGGGTAGAATCTGTTTTCTTGCTCTTTCCAGCTTCTAGGATCACCCGCATGCCTTGACTCTCAGCCCTCTTCCTCCATCTTCAAAGCCTACAACAGCAGGTCTAATTCTCTCATCTCATACAACTGTAACCCCTTCTTCTGCCTCCCTCTTCTATGTTTAAGATTCCTTAAGATTACACTGGGCTTGCCTGGATAATCTAAAATAGTCTCCCTATTTTAGAATCTGTTTATTAGCAACCTTAATTCCATATTCTACCTTAACTCCCTTTGTCATGTAAGCGAACACATGCACAGGTTCCAGGGATTAGGACAAGGACAACTTTACCTACCACAGGTTGGCTTCTGGCTCCACCAGCTAACTAACTCTGAGACTATAAGCAAATTACTCAAGAGCTCTGAGCCTCAGCTTTTTTACCTGTGAAGGGGAATAATGGTGCCACTACATGTGGGGCTAGTCTCCGGCTTCCTTGCCAGTCTCATCTCATACCTCTCTGCTCACACATTTTCACTTTAGCCCTCATGCATGCTTCTCATGCTGCTTTGAACATCTGCTCCCTTTGCCTGAAAACATCTCTCCCCTGCTTTGCCTGCTTTAACTCTAAATTATACTGCTAGTCTCAGCCATGTCACTTCCTCAGGAAAGCCTTCCTGGCTTTACTAAGTCAAATCCGCCAATTATATATGTAGAGGGCATCTTATGACATTCCCCTTATGACAATTGTCGTTGTACTTTTTGGAGGATGATATTTGGATTAATGTTTGTCTCCCCCACTAGTCGAAGCTCCCTAATGGTAAGGAAGTCTATGTGTGGTTTTGCTCACCATTACATACTCAGCAACCATCATGGTGCCTGGCACATTAAAAGGATGTTTAGAAAAATGTGTTGAATGAGTAATCACCAAACTGGGTTGGACAATTATAAGAGACAATGGGGACTTCCCTGGTGGCACAGTGGTTGAGAGTCCGCCTGCCGATGCAGGGGACACAGGTTCGTGCCCCGGTCCGGGAAGATCCCACATGCCGCAGAGCGGCTGGGCCCGTGAGCCATGGCCTCTGAGCCTGTGCGTCCGGAGCCTGTGCTCCGCAACAGGAGAGGCCAGGGCAGTGAGAGGACCACGTACCGCAAAAAAAAAAAAAAAAAAAAAAAAAAAAGAGACAATGGGCATAAAACACTTAAGAGAAATATATTAAAGTTTATTATTCTGTTAAATTTAAATAAAAGCCCACAGTAGTTTGTCTGTGCTACAGAGAAATGATTGCTTTTCCATCGCAAAACATAGTGGAAGAGCAGAAAATAAGTAAATCCTTCAGAATGGCATGATAACGTATACATGAGCTCTGAAGACAGACAAAATTACATTGGAGTCCCAGCTCTGTCATTTACTAAGTTGTTTCTTTGAGTGAGCTACTTACCTCGCTGATCCTTGGTTTTTGTGAGGGTCCTTTTGAAGACAATCCCATAAGCTCTGTGAGTGGTGGATGCTAGTCATGTATCTGGCCTTAGAGTTAAGGTATAAAGTATCGTGAGTCCTAATTCTAGCATGAAGTAAATAACCAAGAAATCTCAGTGTAAGGAGAGATGGCATATGCCAGACAGGGATAAATAATGAAACAGAACAATCATTATTGCTGTATAGGGGTGCAATGATCTAGAATTTATTTATTTATTTATTTATTTATTTTTGTGGTACGCGGGCCTCTCACTGTCACGGCCTCTCCCGTTGCGGAGCACAGACTCCGGACACACAGGCCCAGCGGCCATGGCTCACGGGCCCAGCTGCCCCGCGGCATGTGGGATCCTCCCGGACCGGGGCACGAACCGGTGTCCCCTGCATCGGCAGGCGGACTCTCAACCACTGCGCCACCAGGGAAGCCCTAGAATTTATTTTTTTCATGTGAATTACCAGACTACAGCTTAATTTTGTCTCATATATTGGATGTCCCAGCATAATCAAGACACTCAAGATTGTTGGGGAGGGAATACTTTAAATGATTTCCCCACCTCCATTCTGAGATTTTAAGATATATGTGTGGAAATACACTGCCCAAAAGAGGTAGTATTTCTTTTCTCTCCTGAATATGGACTTGAGAGAGGGATTGCTATTCTCTCCAAGTATCTCTTCTCCCCTCCTTCCCAGGTAACTGACTCCCTGAAGGTTATCTGGGCATCTGGCCAGCCAGAATAAAGATTACATTTTTCAGTCATGTTAACTGTATTCTAGCTAATTGAACAGGGCAGAAGTTATGAGCACAACTTAAAGGAAATGTCCTTAATGGCAATCATCATACCCTTTTCATTCTCTTTTTCCTCCTTCCTGCTAACTAGAATGTGAATGTGAAGGTTTGAGCTAGAGCAGCTATCTTACACCTTGAAATAGAAATTGCATGTTGAGGTCAATGGAGCATAAAATAGAAAGATTCTGGGGTCCTGATGACCTTGGATCCTCCTTGCAGCCTGGGAGCACTTTTTTTTAAATGTAAAAAGAAATAAAATTTTATTTTCTAAGCCCCTGTTATTTTGAGGTTCTGTCACAAACAGTAAACCTAATTTTAACTAATACAGTGCATTTTCAAACTAGACTGTAAAGTCCTTTGAGAAGGGTAGATTTATACCTGGTTTGTTCAGGTTGAAAGATTTACAGACTTCACAAAGTATTCTCATGTGGGAAAGCAAAATGTCATCAGTAGCTGTTGTAATAGGGGCCTTTCCTTTGCCAAGTCTCTATGGAGTGTAATTATAAGTAATTTTATTCTCTCTCTCTCATAGCACCTTCAAAGCCACTCGCTGGGATTGGTTTTTGTCCTCACCTAAACATAACTTAAGAGACCCAATATTTTCCCCACCACTCTTAGGAAAACATGTGTAAAAATAATCCCTTTGTTTTGTTTTAAAGTCCTATTGGGAATTCCCTGGTGGCACAGTGATTAAGAATCCGCTTGCCAATGCAGGGGACACAGATTCGATCCCTGGTCCAGGAAGATCCCACATGCCACGGAGCAACTAAGCCCGCGAGCCACAACTACTGAGCCTGCGTGCCACAACTATTGAAGCCCGTGCACCCTAGAGCCCACACACCGCAACTACTGAGCCCACACGCCGCAACTACCTGAAGCCCACGTGCTCTAGGACCCAGGTGCCGCAACTACTGAGCCCGTGCACCTAGAGCCTGTGCTCCGCAACAAGAGAAGCCACTGCAGTGAGAAGCCTGCGCAGCACAACGAACAGTAGCCCCCACTCACTGCAACTAGAGAAAGCCCATGCACAGCAACGAAGACCCAGTGCAGCCAAAATAAATAAATAAAACATTGAAAAAAATTCTAAAAAAAAAAACAAAGAAAAACAAAAAAAAAACCTATGGATAACTTTTGGAGGATGCTGGAAAACCAATTTATTATTCTGTAAACTGCAAAACAAAAGGAAAGAATAAAATATACTTCCTATTTTTCCTGAAGAGCCATATCTCAGTTTAGTAGTCAAATATTTAATGAAGGAGAGTCCTTCTTTACGGAAGAATTCCAATGAATAAATTAAGGGGTGATAGAATATCACCATTTTGCAATCCTAATAATGCATAATGGTTCTAGGCAATGCTCATCAATGGCTGCTAAAATCATTACGTGAAGAGCCAATAGGAAAATCTATAATTTACTTATTAGACTGATAGCATTGTAATACATTGATCAATCTTAACAGCAGGAAAAGAGAGACAATCAGACATTATGTATTTCCTGAAGTGATGCAATAGGAAGTACACAGAAGCCTTGCCAAAAGAAAAAAATCAAACAATCTCATCCAACCTCTAGATCTAAATTCAAGTTTGCAGGAAATACAAGAGATAAAGGAACATGACAAATGACAGCATGGAGATAAGTTCAGAATACAGTGGACCCTCTGTATCTGCGGGTTCTGCATCTGTGGATTCAACCAACTGTGGGTCAAATAAAAAAGAATTCCAGAAAGTTCCAAAAAGCAAAACTTGAATATACTGTGCACCAGAAACTATTTACATAGCATTTATAGTATATTTACAACTATTTATATAGCTTTTATATTGTATTAGGTATTATAAGAAATCTAGAGATGATTTAAAGTTTACAGGAGGATATGTGTAGGTTATATACAAATACTATGCCATTTTCTATAAGGGACTAGAGCATTTTGTATTTGGGAGGCCCTGGAACCAATCCACCATGGACACCTCGGGTCTGTACCCAAATCGCTAAAGACAACTGACCCCATGTCTGTAACAAGTAAGTCAGAGGGAGAACCCATAAGATTAAAAGAGACTTTAAGAGCCATATCAAGCATGCGCTGATTTTGTTTGGATTTATATTCAAACAAATCAATTATATAAAGACATTATGAGACAGTTGGGAAATCAGAACACTGCATATTTGATGACTAAATTATTTTTAATTTTTAAGGCATGATAATGGCACTGTTGTTATTGTAAAAGAGTCTTTATTGTGCACAGAAACATACAGAAATAATTATTGATAAAATAACAAAATATATGAGATTTGCTTGTTATAATCCAGTGGAGGGGGAGAAATAGGCAGGGCAAGAGATGACAGATGTTTGGCTGAGTTGACAATTGAAGCTGGGTGATGGATGGGTTGGTGGTTCTTTATTCTCCTTACATTGCTATATGTTTGAAATTTTTCATAATAAAAGTTAAGAAAAAGGCCTGTCCAATTCAGTCTAATAACAAAAACTCCAAACACATATTCAATTTGATGCTTTTCCTCAACCTAAGCAGAGGTCTGGTACAGGCTTTGAAGCATGTTGCCTTTTCTACTATATCCTAACTCCTACTCCTTCCCCATACACTAGCCTTGCTTCTGACCCACTCCTTCAGGCTCAGGCTTGGGGCAAGAAGGGATACAGGCACTGAATTCAATGAGGTCACAGTTGTAATCTTAGGCTGATGCCCTCTGAATGTGGTGGATACACAATTGTTGCTTTTTCTTTCGTGGGAAAGTTTTGTCATGTGTGTTGTTGCCATTATTTTCAGAGGGCTCTGACAGCAGTTCTCTTGATACTGGAGATGCCAGTCTGACTCCCAGTGAGCCCAACCTTCAGCTCTTGGGCTCCTGCTGGTCCTCCTCCAGCGTGCCTCCCCTGCAACTCTGTTGGGATCTCTTTGCCCATCTTTGTTGTCCTCTTGGGTAAATGTTCCTTGAAAATGAACTGCATGCCACTTATTCCCTCCCATGGCTCTAGAGAAGACTCAGGTATCCATTGATGGATGTATGTACCATTTGCCCCAAGTGCAGCCTTTTCTCCCTCTGACACCAAACAAGGAGCTGTTCCACAAGATTTAACCTTTGCCTTTCTCCAAATGGGATTTAGACACAGTCCTCATAAACCCTATGAGACTTAGGTCAAGCTAGTGAGTAGTCCTTTAAAGTTCCTGTCCCTTAGCTTCTGGTGGATGCCAACACCTGCCTCCTTTCCCCCTGAGTGGGTTGTGAGAGGAAGTGCACAGTGCACCAAAAACTCTCTCTTAGTTTTTCAAGCTTTTGTTTTCTAAAAGCTGGAGGTAGGCAAAGACTATTACTGGCAGAACTTGTTTTGCTTCCTATTGTGTCAAGCACGGATGATAAGGTATTCTACTTTAGGATAGACAGTCACTTGATTCCTTTAATTGTGTTATTTTAGGTCTTTGAGGCCTCAACTGAAACTGAGTTGGAAAAGTTTGTTTAACATCCTCTAACAAAGAAAAAACCAATTCAGCCTGGCACTACTGGATCCAGCTACTTCATGACATCAGAAATTTTGATTTTCATTTCTTAGTTTTGTGTCAGTTTCACGCTTAGGAAGGCTTTCCTCTGTGGCAGCAAAAGGCTGACATTTTGCCAGTGGAACTGGATTCTTTTTCCTAATAGTTCTAGCAAATGCCTCAGAACTGTGAATCATTGCCCTGGCTTGGGTGAGTTGCTAATATGTAGCTCAGTCATTACAGCCAAGGCAATAGAATATTCTGTTGTCTATTTCTAGGTCTGCACCCTTTCCTGGATTTGGGGATGGGATACAGTCGGCCCTATCCAGCCACATGGGCTGAGAGTAGAGAGAGGTTTTCCTCTAAAGGGACACCAAGAGTGTTGCCAATAGAGGAAGTGGAATGGATGTCAGCTCATCAATAAATCATCTCACCCTTACTCTGCCCTGAAGCCCATCTTCATTGTTCTAGCATTTGAGGCCCTGCAAGTCCAATCCTCTTCTCTGGTCCAGGGAATAGCCATTTAGGTAAGTGGAGATGCTTCTTACATAACTCCAGAGCCCTCCTGTGTCCAGGATGAAGAGATCCTTCAACTGCACCCTTAGGATGTGGCTTCCAAGGCCTTCATTATCCTTGTGGTTCTCATCCAAACTTGATCAGGTTTATATGGATCTGTTTAAGAGTGATACCCAGAATATTTTGGTAATTATATAGTTTCTATCTTCTGAAAAATTAAAAAAAAAACCCTTATTCCTTCTAGAACTATTAATCCTAGAGAAAAAAAAATAACATGAGCACATAGAGGTATTTGTACTAAATGTTCATTGCAGTGTTTGTAATGGAAACAACCTATATGTGCATCAGTGAGAAACTGATTAATCTATGGTGCATCCATTCAGTGGCACACTGAGATAACGAAAATGAATGAAGAATTTCTATAATATATCACTCTAAAAAGTACAAGATCTATTAAGATAGAAAAGGTGCAGACAAATATGTATGGCATAATCCCATTTTTACATAAAAGTATTTTGTGTTTGTATTAATATGTAAGTATATGTGCAGGGCAATGTCAGAAAGTTTCTATATCAAACTTCCAGCAAGGAACTGGAAAGGTAGAGAGATGTTTTGCTTTTTAATTTATGTAATTAAAAGAGACCATATTATGGGGGAATTTTTTACTTTCCAATTTAAAATAAAAGTATGTCCTTTGTCAGAAATAATTGGTTTGATTAGCAGAAGATAGTGATAACTGAGGTGGCCAGTTAGACCTTAGACCTAAGTTTTGAACTATATATATATATATATATATATATATATAGTTCAAAACTTAGGTCTAAGGTCTAACTGGCCACCTCAGTTATCACTATCTTCTGCTAATCAAACCAATTATTTCTGACAAAGGACATACTTTTATTTTAAATTGGAAAGTAAAAAATTCCCCCATAATATGGTCTCTTTTAATTACATAAATTAAAAAGCAAAACATCTCTCTACCTTTCCAGTTCCTTATATATGTATTTCTGGTTACAGAAGTGAAATATATTCTTGCTGGAAAGAGCCAACCATCAAATAGACAAAAATAATAATCACTTTTAGTCTCACCCCTCAGAGATAATCAATGTTAACATTTATTTTACTTTCTTCCAATATTTTTTCAGAGTTAAATTTAATATTTATTCATTGCAACATAATTGCAATAATCATCTTATCCCAGCTCCTGGATCATTTACCATCTCCCACCTCTACAGTTTCTAATCTTTATTTTTATCTTAAATGTTAACTATTTTATTATTTGTATGTGTATTTAATTGTAAGCTTCTTCAATATAACATCAAAGAAATAAATATTTAGACCAAGATGGGATGTCTCGTGGCTTATAAACGTAGCAAAATTGGAAGCCAAGAGAGGGAAATTGTCATAAGACCGTGAAAAAGAGCACAGAATTTTGGCTCTGAGTGGGGCTAAACATGTCTGAGGACAGAAACTAGAAGGGAGCAGAAAGCGAGTAGGTGGGGAAGAGAGGTGACACTTGTTGGACCATAATGTTGAGAAATAAAATGCTTTAGATCTCCTGTCTGGCCTCTTTCATCTATACCAGCTCATTTTCTTTTGAAACCTAAGGCAGAAGCAAACTGATTTGCATAATGGCCCTTAGGGAAAGAGTCTAGGTGACTGTGGTCTTTTTCTGACAACCAGAAGGTAAGGCAGAAATCAGGTTGGCTTCCTGAAGTCCTAGGTGCCCAAGGCTCACCACAGCTCATCCCACGCCACCTCGGTTTAACAGTGTTGACATATAAGGACTGTGGATTGTATTTTAGGCCAGGGGATTTACCCAGCAAATATATGCTGTGTACAGTATGAAAATCTCCCCACCCTCACATCCTGCCTAGCTCACTAGGCCCTCTCAGGTGGCATGCTCTTTGAAAAGGCTATATATAGCTGTCTGCTTGCCTTGCTTTACAAAGTGATAGGTGCGGAACAAAAGTTATTGACTTGAAACCTCTTCCCCTGATAAACAGGTGGACTTCAGCCATCTATAATCTTGCATGTCTACCTACACTCAGTACATCATATACAGTATTTTGTGTTTTCACGCTTCACATCTCTTTAATCTTAGGCCAATTAAAAATGTACAGGAGACTATCCTTAGAATTGTGGTTTTGGCAGTTTCTCTTCTCACAAAACATTGTTGGTTTTAAATATTGAGATGTGTTATCAGGTCCATTCATTCAACTCATTCACTATTACTCTATCATGTATTTAATTGTCCTCCTGTATTGTTCTCTGTCTCTTCAGTGTGTTCTCCTGAATTGTAAATTTTCTGAAATTAGGGTGGTGGTTTATACATGCTTCACTACAGTCCTTGTTGAGAAGAATTACCAAAAACTTGTAAATAGAAAAAATTATAAAGCAGGTAACATGTACTTTCTTTTTTTTTTTCCTTTAAATTTATTTATTTATTTATGGCTGTGCTGGGTCTTCGTTGCTGTGCACGGGCTTTCTCTAGTTGCGGTGAGGAGGGGCTACTCTTCGCAGTGCTTGGGCTTCTCATTGCGGTGGCTTCTCTTGCTGCGGAGCCTGGGGTCTAGGCACGCAGGCTTCAGTAGTTGTGGCACGCGGGCTCAGTAGTTACAGCTCGCGGGCTCTAGAGCGCAGGCTCAGTAGTTGGTGCGCACAGGCTTAGTTGCTCTGTGGCATGTGGGATCTTCCCAGACCAGGGCTCAAACCTGTGTCCCCTGCATTGGTAGGCGGATTCTTAACCACTGTGCCACCAGGGAAGTCCAACATGTACTTTCAATGTCATTAAAGCAGTGTTTAAATACCTGCTCGAGGATTATGTGACTATCTAAGAGAAGGAAGTAAGACAATGGAATTGGATTAATAAATCAAGACTGAAGTTTTGCTGTCTATTATTTTAAATAGCTTTATTGAGATACATTTCACATATCAAAACATTCATCCA
This sequence comes from Physeter macrocephalus, assembly GCF_002837175.3. Lineage (NCBI taxonomy): Eukaryota > Metazoa > Chordata > Mammalia > Artiodactyla > Physeteridae > Physeter > Physeter macrocephalus. Next base: position 151,135,699 of record NC_041221.1, on the reverse strand, counting down.
TTGAAAGTGTACAGTTCAGTGCTTTTTCATATAGTCACAGTTGTGAAACTATCACAATGTAACTTTGGAACATTTTCAGCACCCCAAGAAGACTATTATTGATTAAAGTCTCAGACTCTGTGAAGTTCTCTAATAACTTATAGATTTTCATTCAGAAGAGATGCAAATGATTTCTGTTTCGTAAAAAAGATAGCCCCAAAGCTTATGATTTTATTGCCCTGTAGACATTTAACCAGTTTTGTATCTAACCTGGCAGTGTTAGTCCAATATTCTTTCTCCAATGCCAATGCCTATACCTTTAATTCTCCTTTGAACCAGCTTTACCATCATGCTGATTCCCTCATTGATGAGTTAATGAAATCTCTGACATGTTTTCATTGTATATTTGCGTGACAGTCATGTTTTAACGTTTTTGAAACTTATATTTGACAACCTGAATGCTCTTAGCTCAACGGTGGGCACATAGCTGGCAATCAATAAATGTCTTGACTTATTGATCTCCATTTTTTTGATAGGGGATGCGTCAGACTTTTAAACTTTGGAAAGAGAATAAATTTTCAGAAGGTCTTTAAGAAAAGCCAGAAAATGAATTTTGAATGATATTTTGTATTTGGGTTCTCAAATTCTAAAATTTAAAGTATTATTTATTTTTGTGCAAGTAGTATATGCAATAGAATAAGATCTGAAATGTATAAAAGAGAATGCCCTGGGAAGCTAAGTCTCCATCCCACCATTTCCTTCAGCCAGTAAGTTTGCTCCTGGTACTGGTTTCCTGTGCATATTTTCACATACACACACACACACACACACACACACACACACACATTTTTAATTTTTTTATTAAAAAATATATGGCATGCCTTATATGCTCTTTGCAACTTGTTTTACTTACTGATATTTATTGAAAATTGTTCAACATCAGTATACATAATAGTTGCCTCAGTCAAAACATGTCTGGTGGCTGATCACTTTTCACTCCTTCCACTGCTTCCACACACATCTTCATCTCTTGCAGGAGCTACCCAGTCTCCGTTTCCGTCCCTATTACATCTCTGTGATCTCTTTGCAACATGGTGGCCAGAATGATTCTCCATATATGTAGGTCAGATCATCTCCCATTTAGAGCAGGGCTAAACACCTCACAATGTCCTACAAGGTCCTTCACACATGATCTGCTTCCCTACCATCACCACAGTTGCTTCTTGGCCTCATCTCCAACCTCTCTCCCTCACTCCACTCTTGGCACTGTGGCCCACTTGGTGGTCCTTTAACATAACCAGGCACACTCCCACCTCAGGACTCCCACCCCTTGCTATTCCCTCTGACAAGAGGCTACTCGCCAGATATCTGCATGGCTTCCTCCCTGACCTCCTTGAGGCCTCTGCTTAAAAGTCGCTTCTCACTGAGCCTTCCTTGGCCACCACCTCCAGCTCCTTCTCCTATGCACACACTCCCATCCCATTTGCCTACTTTACCTTTCTCCACAGCATCGGACATACCATATATTTTACTCATTTATTATCTACATATAAGCTCCATGAAAGTGAGGATATTTGTTTATTTTGTCCACTGCTGCATCCCTAGCACCTAGAACAGGGCCTGGCACAAAGTAGGTACCTAATAATATTAATTAAAAGAATTGATGAATTTATGCTGCATAGTACTTATATATTTGTGTTCTACTTGTGTGACCCAGTGTAGTATAGTTTAACCATTGCCATATTTGGGGACTTATATATGCTTTTGGTACCTTTTGACCTTGATAAAGTTGCCTAACTTCCCTGAGCCTTGATCTTCTCCCCTATAAAATAGGAACAGTAGTTGTACCTACGTTTTATAGCGCTATTTGGGAATTACATTTTTAAAAGAATGTAAAGTGTTTAGCACTATGCCTGACTTATAGTAAGTTCTTTACAATATAATTATGATTTCTCTCATTAATCATTCATCAGAAATGGACTTATGAGAAGAGATGATTGAGAATATAAAAACTTCTTGTTTTAAAACCCAATAGTGTTAACTTTTAGTGATTATCTCCTTACAATAGAATATAAGCCACTTTGCTCTTTTTTTGGAGAAATCATTTAACATCTTCAGAAAAAAAATTTTAGCTCTTCAGAAGTAGGGACCTTTACCTGTGCATTTTCCGTTTTCTAGCTGGTCCTGAAAATGTGCCTCTGCTCAATAAATTTTGTTGACTAAACAAATGGAAGAATGAATCTCAGTGGGCATAAGCAAGTTCATATTTACTGAAAAGCTGCAATTTGCCAGGGACTGCAGTAGGCATTAGGGATATAAAAAAAGACTATACGGGGGGGTGAAGTTTATTTCAATACCTTCACATAGTAATCATTGAGTTTGGAGGATGTATTTTTACCTCAAAAGTAGTCTTCTAACTGGGGGAGGGGGAATTTGGATTCATCACCTTGTGCAAAGTACAAAAACTCCAGAAAGGCATCTTTGCCATAACTTCTCTGAAGAGCTTTTCAAAGAAACAGAACATCAATAGTTTATCAGGTAGACATCAAGAGTGAAGAAGCAGGCAGACCAATATGGGAAATCCTATGGTGATTCAAGACTTTAGTGATTTCCTGGGGTCCCCACGTATATTGCTAACCATGAATGATTCTATATTTGGTGCAGAATGAGAGTACGATGGTGAGCCATGCAGCTTGAGACAGAGAAAAAGCCTGACCTGAAGTGCAAGACTGACGATAGAATCCATCCAGCTCTACGTTCTGCCCCTGAGCAAGATAATCCCGAGCCTCAGTTCCTCACCATAAAATTATGGTTTTAAAAACTAGCCTCCTTTACCAGAATATACAATGGGAAAAAGACAGTCTCTTCAGCAAGTGGTGTTGGGAAAGTTGAACAGCTGCATGTAAATCAGTGAAGTTAGAACACACCCTCTCACCATATACAAAAATGAACTCAAAATGGCTTAAAGACTTAAATATAAGACATGACACCATAAAACTCCTAGAAGAGAACATAGGCAAAACATTCTCTGACATAAATCATACCAATGTTTTCTTAGGTCAGTCTCCCAAGGCAACAGAAATAAAAGCAAAAATAAACAAATGGGACCTGATCAAACTTATAAGCTTTTGCATGGCAAAAAAAAACCCATAAACAAAACAAAGAGACAACTTGTGGAATAGGAGAACATATTTGCAAATGATACAACTGACAAGAGCTTAATTTCCAAAATATACAAATGGCTCACACAACTCAACAATAGAAAACAACCCAATCAAAAGATGGGCATAAGAACTAAATAGACATTACTCCAAAGAAGACATACAGATGGCCAATAGGCACGTGAAAAGATGCTCAACATCGCTAATTAATAATTAATAATTAAATAGAAGTTAGCCTCCTTGAAATGAGAAAATGGGTGAGAAAATTCTCCATACCCTGGAAACGACAGTACCAATGGGACTCTGACAGGTAGCACTCTTTCTAAGCTCCTGCCAGCACTGTGCTATATACGCTGGGGGCAGAGAACAGCAATCCCAGTAGGATGCCTGCCCTTAGCAAGTACGCAGTCCACTTCCAGTATTTTATCCCCAAGACATCATTCATCAGAAGCACTAAGATGATCCCTGCAGGGAGATGTGTAACAACAACAAGACTGGAAACCACCAGATATTTACAAAAGCAGGATGGTTTTCTCAACATTTTGATTAGAAAGACTATCCAGCCTACCCACACCTATACCCTGGCAGGGTCAGCCTGTTCCCTATGGACGTGGTGGTTGGGTTAGGGGGAGGCTGGTGAGCCTGCGCCGAGGGGGTGGGGGCTTGGAGGCTCAACAAAGGGGTGTGTGATGCTGATGAGTCACAAAGGACTGTGCAGGATAAATGTGGTCGGGCCAAGAGACTTAGGCAGAGCCCTGCAGAGAGGTGGCCAGTTGCCTTCGTTCCCTCTCTCTCCGAGACTCGATTTGCGCCTGGTGGCGCTGTCTTGAACGAAGAGAACCATGAGCAGTGAGTGTCTGTTACCTCATTACACGGCCGACAGCTACCGTTCAGTGGGCGTGTTCAGTACCTCCATGGGGGACCTGCAACGACACTTGTACGAGGGAGGAGAGTATGAAATTTTCAAGTACGCACCCATGTTTGAGAGCGACTTTATCCAGATCAGCAAGAAAGGAGAGGTGATTGACCTACACAGCCGCGTCCAAATGGTGACGGTGGGCATCGCATCCACCAGCCCCCTCCTTCCACTACCTGACGTCATGCTGCTGGCCCGACCAACGAAAGTCTGTGAAGAGGATGTCAGATACTCCCAGATCACCAAGGGGAGAGGTCGCAAGCCCGTGAAGACCCTGGAGCTCACCAGGCTGCTTCCCTTGAAGTTTGTCAAGATCTCTATCCACGACCATGAGAAACAGCAGCTGCGCCTGAAGCTTGCCACCGGCCGTACTTTTTATCTGCAGCTGTGCCCCTCTTCCGATGCACGAGAAGACCTCTTTTTCTGTTGGGTAAAGCTTGTCTATCTCCTGAGACCACCGGTAGAGAGTTGCAGCAGTACCCCGACGCTCCAAACTGGAGATTCAGCGACTACAGAGGATGCCAAAATCCTAGTGGTAAGCACCTACAGAGACTCAAGAACACGGGGCAGGGTGCTTTGGGAGAGCAGGGCAAAGCTGGTCCTTCATAGCCTTTGGTGTTCTCTGAGACTCACCTGGCAAATACCTTCCATTGTTGAAAAGGGTCAGGGACAAATGAGCCATCACTATGGGATTCACCACACTGGAGAGGTTCTGAGTGCTTCTCCACATTGTCCCAAAGGGCTGAATTTCAGAGAGACCTTAGGTATCATATCAGCTGCACTGGTCTCATCCTCAGGGCTGTAATCCCTTCTATAGCATCCTGATTGTCCGGTCTCTTCCTGAACACTTACCCCAGCCCAGGTAGTCTCATCAGTTGTGGAACATCATTCACAGTTAGGAAGTCCTTCCTTCGTTCTGTCTCCCCGTGACTCCGACATGCTGATTAAGATCAGCCCAACCCGTGCAGTCACCAGAATGTAGAAGGTGTGCATCCCTTGACCCAGAACCCCACTTCTAGGAATCTGTCCTGCAGAGAGAGCAGCACAAGGGTATAAAATTAAAGTGTATATCATGGAGAATTGTATCAGTGCTTTCCCTGGCCCTGGGATTGTTCAAGCAAAATGGAGTGGCCGTTTGACAGGGGTGCAGTAGATGGGAGCTTAGACCTGGTGATTTCAAAGGTTATTCTAAGTATAAGCCCTTGAGTTGCTCAGCTCCAGGATGAGAGAGGAACGGACAGTTCTGATCTCACTTTCTGTCATCTCTATCTTACCTGTTTCTCCTCCCCTTGGCTCAGACCACAGAGCTCCACAAAGAAAGGGATCAGGATGAGGCTGGGCTTCACAAGCTTTGTGACATGTCTGGAGCCATGTCTTGTGCTTATATTGGGGGAGAGGGAATCCATCAAGCCCCCCATGGCTCAACTGCAGCCGTGAAAAGTGCCGAAGGATCAGCGTCAGGGACGTCCATGGGCCTGGCCGTAGCAGGGACAGCATCAAGCCCTGGCGGAGGAGTGGCTGTCTCAGGAGTGGGAGCAGGCCCTGCAGGAGGCGCTGCGAGCTTGGCGGCAACCAAGAGCACAGGCACCAGCCAGGTGAGCATGGCCCTGGCGGGAGCCACCATCAAGGATCCAGGAGAAAGCGGATCCGGCAAGGCCATTGCAGGTGCTGCCAGCATATCCTTGGAGGGCACGAACCTGGTCTTGGCAGGTGCTGCCGGCACATCCTCGATGGGGGCAGATAGTCCAGAGAGCAGCGTGAGCGTGGTGTTTGCAGGTGCAGCAACGACCAGCAAGCCTGCTGCTGGAAGAGCTGAAGGGCAGATCGCAGGCTCCCTGGTCTCCACCTTGCAGAGCGAAGGCTACATGTCTGAACGGGACGGAAGCCAGAAGGTCTCCCGCCCCAGGGATGAAGCCTGGAAGGAAAAAAAGGAAAGAAGGGAAAAGAAGGACACGTCTTCATCTAGGAAGAGCTCCCATCACCGCAGGAGAGGTGAAAGTCACCACAGGACAGGACGGGACAAGACCCGGAAATCATCCTCCCACTGGTCCTTATCCAGCCATGGAAACTCAAAAGTTGACAAAAAAGAAAAAGGGCACAGTGGCACCAGGGGCAGAGGACACAGCTCTCACAGGAGTGGCAGCCACAGCTCCTCTGCCAAGGAGGGGAGGACAGCTCGCAAACTGGGGAAGAGCCGGTCCGCCACCAGTTCAGGGACTCTAAGTAAGAAATCCAGTAAGATCTACTCTTTCTTCAGGAGCTTCAGAGTCATTCCTGGTTCAAAAACAATGGTCACACATGACAGAGAGGTAGACTTCGTGGCTAAGACGGCAGAGAAGTGCAACATAGAGGCCAAGGTGGAGAAAGCCCTGGTTGGCCGGGATCTGCAGATCTGTGGAACCATGACATCAGAGGCGATGGAGACCATCATTATTGAAACCAAATCCATTTAAATAGAAGCCAGGGAAGGAAGCTTTCCATGGAGACCCAGCTTCAGGGAAGGATCCCTAGAGAGGTAATTCCTGCTTTCCTTAATAAACGAAACCATACAACTCCAAAAGAAACACTATCTTCTGTTTTCTATGTCCCCTTGCCTGGTAGTGACTTCACAGAGACTTCTGTGATGTGAATTGTGCTTCGGCCTGAGACCCCAGCCTCCAGTCAAGCAGGACCCCCGCCTCCCACCCACGCCCAGCAGAGCCAGCATTGGTGCCCGGCCTTGCCTCAACCCCTTTCTGCCTTTGGTTTCCCCAAGACTATGGCTGCAAGTCACAGACTACGGGCTGGGAAGCATCACCACCAGCATGTCCTCATGCCCTTGCTTTTCTCCCTGAAGGTCCCTGAACATGGTCATTCAGCCCAGTCCATAGACTAAGTGAAGACAGGACTCATGTCTCCTCTTCCCTCTAATCAGGGAAGAAAAGAAGGGGTGCCTCAGCATTTGTAGGCAATCAGATAGTGAAGTTTATCATCTTGATCAGGACTGACAGCCTGAGGGTCCAATCTTGCCAACTGCCTGGTTTTATGAATAAGGTTTTATTAGGCATAGCTACAGTCATTTAGCTCAATATTGTCTAAGGCTGCTTTCACATTAAAATGACAGAATTGAGTAGCTGTATCAGAAACCACATGGCCTGCAAAGTCTAAAATATTTATTTTCTGGCACTTGGCAGAAAAGTATTGCCCACCTGATTCTAATCTTAAAATTCTTCTTCCTCCTGGGTATATACTCTGGATAAACTCTCACAAACGCTTGCCAGGAGACAACTAGGAGAATGTTTGTAGTAAAACTGTAATAGCAAAACCCTGGAAACAGTCCACATGTTCACCAAATAGGAGAAATGATCAATTGTGGCATATGCCTACAGTGCATATTGATACAGCAGTGAAGATGAATAGCAGCTGTACAGGTTAGCATGGGGGAGTCTCCCGTAATGTTGAATAAGAAAAGCAAGTCAGAAAAATACATATAATATAGTTCCATTTGTAGAAAAGTTCAAAAACAAGATCAAACAATATGTGTAGGGGCACACATTTGCTAAAAGTGTAGAAAAAAAACAAGGACATGATAAACACAAAATTCACAATAGTGGATTTCTGTAGGGTAAAAAGAAGGGAGGGATGGTCTGGGAGGAAAAGCTTCAACAGAGTGGGGATTTTTCTATTATGCAAAGGGGTATGTCCCTGGGAACGTATTACTGTTTCCATTTTATTTTAACATCTCTGACGTCAGGATGATTTTTATATTGCTGTCAGCCAAGTGGCAGTCACTGCCTTAGAACTATCTTAACCAATTTGTTTCACTTATGTTTTCCTTTCAATATATGCACAAGAGATGGATGACAAAGTCTGAAAGATATCTTTCAATCAATATAAGATAAAGAAACTAAGTGACACAAATACTCACTATCCAGGAACACAAGAAAGGTTTAGATATATTGTTAAGAAATAATAGAATAATCAAAAATGCTCTGTACTAATGAACTATGTAAATTATGTATGCATGTGGAAAGCAATTCTAAAAATTAAAACAATCATAAATGAGGTTATGAAATCTCATTTCATAATGAGATTATGCATTTTTAAATGTCCATTATAAAAAAGTCTTTCCAATTTAAAAGAAGTTGTAAATAAATTTCATGCATCCATGAAAATCGTTAAATTGTTAATAACAGATGATGACAGTTGGATTAGAGTAACTGTTGAGAACAGTTAACAACAGTTGGATTTGAGAAGAATGACTCTGAGAACCATGTGTGTTTGTATGAGCCGGGGAGTCATCTGCTAGCCTTGCAATTCTTTGCTCATTCTCTTCTGTGATAACAGGGTCTACTAGGACGGAAGTTGGGTTTCCAGTAAAACTTAGGGACTTTCTCTGCAGAGCAAATATAAGTGGTAGAGGTGGAGGAGGTGAGAAATAAGATACGGATTCTGGGAGGAGCGGTAGCTTGGGAGGATGAGAGGAAGCCCTTCTCAGTTGCTCTGGTGGGTGGCTGGAAAATCCCATCTTGTGATTTCCGATACACAAAGACCAATAGATTGTGGGGATCAATGTGTCCTTGGAGTTAACTCTTGAAGCAGTGGGTCTCAGTAAGAGGAGAGAAAGAGCCATGTTCTCTAAGACCTGAGAGGGATTTTGGGGAAGCCTTCTGGAAATGTGAGGAGTCATGGGGTAGAGGAGAGAGATAAAGGGGAACTCTTTCCAAAGCCTTGGACTCAGAGCCCCAAATTTTCACTATGCCAGAGGCTGAATCAGCCTAGTTAAAACAGCTTAATGTTACGATTCTGTACCCTTGGCTTTACCTTCTGTCTTTCTTATCCTGTATTATGCATTCTCACTCCCTCACCCCAAAGGACTTCTTTCACGTGAACCTAGTTAGTCCACTATGCAGGGCGTTAGCTGAGCAGACCCACAGTTTACACAATTTACACCTCCACTGAAGTAAAGTGGAGGTGGGGACTTGCCCACTGCAACGTGCCCTGCCTGGCACTTTCTCTGGATTTCCTTTTCTATCTTGACAGTTCATCAAGAGACGCATGCACAGATACCTACATATTTCAAAGCAGCAGGCATCTTCCTCTGGAGGGAGACATCAATTTGGGTATCAAGTCAGTACACCCTATCAGATAAAGGCCAATATTTTTGACAGCAATATTCATCACCATGGTAGCAATTCTGCAGCTGCAACTGCAGTTAGGCAATGGATGGTTGATTAAAAACTAACCAACGTCCCAAACGTCAAGTCTGGCAACACACATACATACTAGAAAGGGTTTTTTTCCCTACAGCAAAATAAGGTCATTCACAGGATTGCTGTGATCGACTGGAGTCTTTCAGACAGAAGGAAGATGTGCTATGGTGGGAAGAAGCAAGTTGCCTCAAAATATCGAAGGCAGTGTCACGGCTGGCAGAGCAAGCGTGATGCGATGCTGAGGAACACAGCAGGGGCCAGGCCATGCAAGGCTTTGAGGTCCATTTAAAGGATTTTGATTTCTGACCTTGGAGTGATGCGAAGCCATGATATGTTTTAAATAGGGGAGTGGCCTGATCAAATGTGCACTTTGTGGAGGCTACTGTGGTTTCTCTGAAAAGAAGTATTTGGCTAGGGGGTTGTTAATATGTGACTTTATGTTACTTCCTATCTTTGGCCACAGGATCTATATAATGAGGAGATTGGAGGGTATGTTTTGAAAGACACCGTTCCTTTTGAAATATCCACGTGGGGTGGACATTTCTTCAGCGAAGGACTTGTGGCCCCCAGCTGCTGGGGTTGCTTCCCACAGAAAGCCTTCAGCTGGCAGTGGGTTTGGAAATTGCCTGGGTTCCTCACCCGAGGTGCACGGCAAGAACTGATTGATGTGGAGTGTGAAGGTCAGGCCATCGTACCCAACACAGACCCTCTCTGAAGGGTCACTCCAGTTTAAGAGCTCAGCTTCTCCCTCTGTGCACTCCTGCTTCTGTCCCTTCCATTCCAGAGGTGCTCCTAGGAGTACTCCTTAATAAACACCCTCCTCACAAAAAATCTCAAAATCTGGAGAATACAATCTGTGATACCATGTTAGTGTAATGTGCTGGGGTCACCTCCTCTGACTCAGGTGTCAGTTGGAGGAAGATAATAAGGAGACAAAGGAAAGCAGATTCAGAAGGAAGATAGCCAAATTCTGTGCAAGTCACAAAGACTGGCGTCTGCATGGGGTAAAGAAGCCCATAGGAACTTGAACACATGAAATCTGTTTCTGTCCTTTGGAGGCCCCATGTTCTAAGAGAAGTTCATTTTGGACCCGAAACAGGTGGAACCAAGTGGGTAAAGACTTTCTCAGATAACTGCAGAGAACCAGCATGTGGGTTTGCAATGGGTTGGACCAGTGTATCTGCAGCGCCTAGGACGGCAGCTGGCATTTAGTAGATCAGCAATAAAAATGATGAGTCATCGCATTTATTAGAAAATGAATGCATCATTAAGCTCTAAAAACCTGTCTAAGTGTGTGTTGCCACCCATGTCTTCAGGAAAATAATTCCAATCTTTGAATGACAGAGTTCCATGGAAGGACCTCTCCTTTTTAAATGGTGGTATGTGAACTGCTGATCCTGTCTTTATTTAAAATTGTAATATTTTGTCCATCATGAACTTTTTGCCTTAATTGCTGTCTTTTACATATTGCATTTATTTATCTTGCTTACTGAGGTTTTCTCCCCCTCCTTAATTTTGCATCTGAGGCAAGTGCCTCACACACCTTACCTTGGTCCCAGCCCTGAAGTGATTCTGAAAGCAAGCAGCTCATATTTGTACACAACTGCCATTCAGGAAACTTGAAATTTTTCTCATTTCTGAGATGCATACTGCACATTAGGGAGGGAGAAGCCCCAAACAAACAAAGAGAGAAAATTTTATGTTTAATTTTTTTTGTCCTGCCTTAAAAATACATTTTATTTCATCGGGAGGTACAACAAATAAATTAAAAGGGCTTACCTGCCTTTTTTTGCAGGATTCTACATCCTCTTAAAGTTCTTCAGCCTGCGAGAGATAACTGACATTGTTTCTCAGTGGGACCTCGTATGTGGGGCACGCACCTTTCTGTTATAAAACAAAGTGTAAACTGGGGTTAGTTCCCCAATGCCAGGGTTACTGCTGCCGCCTGCTGCTACAGAAAGGTGTAGCAGGCAAAGCAAACTACGGACATCCTCCTGGCCCATCTGCTGCACACAGGTCTGGGTTGTTGAGATTATTATTAGTGATAAGGTCATTAATACCCATGAGACAACAGCAACAGTGAAAACAGTGATTAGGAATTAAAACTACACAGCAGACTGCAGAGAACAGTGCATTAGCGATGATTCTCAATCAAAGTGCCTTTTTTAAACAATATAGATGAGCTGATAAGTCTTTTGACAGGAGTAAGCAGAGGCTGGAGATGAAGAATTTAATTTGCTAGCTTCCATTTTTTTCTGTCTGGGCTTATTAACAAGCAGAGACAATGTAATTTACTAATAAGAGTTCAGAGATTATTATTTATGAAGCTGTCTACCAATGACGAACATAGTAAGACCAATAAAATCAATAGGGTAAATGTGCTGGAACATTTGGACTTTTGCATGCTAAAAAAAATCTTCTAGAAGAAAACACAAGGGAAAACATCTTTGTGACCTTGGATAGGACACAAAAAGCATGACCCATAAAAGAAAACAATTTATAACTAGGACTTCATCAAAACTAAAAACCTCTGCTCTTTGAAAGACACTGATAAGAAAACGAAAAGATTAGCCACAGCTTGCAAGAAAATAAATATAAATAACAAAACACATATCTGATAAGGGACTTTTGTCCTGTGTGTGTGTGTGTGTGCACTCTTACAACTCAACAGTAAAAAAACAAACAAGCCAATTAAAAAATGGGCAAAAACTTTGAACAGAGTTCACCAAGAAAAGATATGTATGGCAAATAAATACAAATAAAGATACTCAACACTAGAGAAATGCAAATTAAAACCACTACATAGCCATTAGAATCACAAAAAGGAAAATTGCAGGGGAGCGTACAGAGCAACTGCAACTCTTACAGTTTGCTGGTAGAAATGAAAAATGATATAGCCTCTTTAGAAAACTGCTTGACACTTTCTTATGTAGTGAAACATATACCTATTATAAGGACTTGCAATCCCTTTGTAGTAACTCGAAAAAAAAAATGAAAATCTTATGTCCATAAAAGACATGTATGTGAATGTCTATAGGACTGGAAATAGCCGAGATGTCCACCAACTGGTGAATAAATAAATGAATTATGGTGCATCCATACAATGGAATACTCCTTCAGTGTAAAAAGGAACAAACTATTAATACATACAACAATGCTGATGGACCTCAAAACTTTTATGCTAAGTGAAAGAAGCCAGACACAAAAGTCTACATACTGCACGATTCCATTTATATGACATTCTGGAAAAGGCAAAACTATGTAAACAGAAATCAGATCAGTGGTTACCAAGGGGTACGGGTGAGGGCGGGGATTGAATACTAAGGGGGCACAAAAGGAATTGCTTGGGGTGAGGCAAATATTCTATATCTTAATTCTGGTGGTGGTGGTTAGATGACAGTATATATTAATCAAAACTCATTAAACTGTTCACTTGAAGTTAATTTTACTGTATGTAAACCATACCTCAATAAACCTGACCCTAAAAAAATCGACAGGGTGGAGAAAAAGTGTGACTATTTCTGCTTGCCACTTAGGATCAAAGGATAAAAATGATGTTCTCTATAATGTGCCAAGCTCCTAAAACAGGCAAGATGCTAGTTATCATGTAGTCCTGCCTGTTACTGCCCCCTCATCTTCTCCCACTCTCCCTTTGCTCGTTAGCTGTGGAGCACAGAGGCTCCCTTCCTGTCTAACTCAGGAGGATCATGGCAGCCTCAGACTCTGTGCGCTAGCTCTCTCCAAGATATTTGCACAATTGACTCCTTCTCATCACTCATGTCTTAGCTCCAAAGACAGCTCCTAGAAGAGGCTACCTTGATCACCTTCTAGAAAGAAGCTACCTGCCAACCCACCTAGCTACTGCATTATTTTGTATTATTTTTCTCCCCATAGCCCTTATCACTATTTGAAATTCTTATCTGCTTGCCTGTTGTTGGCTGTGTCTCTCCATTAGAAGGCAAGGCTTTTGTCTGTCATTTTTACCATCTAGGGCAGTCTTTGGCACAGCAGATGCAATAAAGATTTGTTGAATGGATGTAGTCCTTGTTAAACTAGAGAAGACATCTTTTTTTTTAGGGCCACGCCACGCAGCACGTGGGATGTAGGATCTTAGTTCCTCAACCAGGGATCGAACCTGTGTCCCCCTGCAGTGGAAGCGTGGAGTCTTAACCACTGGACTGCCAGAGAAGTCCCTAGAGAAGGCATCTTTAAGGAATAAACTTCCTATTCAGATTCCGGAAGTATAGCCACCTAAACAAATGTTTATTATACACCATATTTTCACTAGTCCCTCCCATGATGTGAATTTCATACCATTATTCATTTGTAGTTTATTGTAAAGAACACTAGACTGAGAGTCAGGAGTCCCAAATTCTAGCCTCGACCCTGCCACTAACTAAAACACTGAAAATTTGGGTCCAAAATTCCATTTCTAGAAATTTATATCAAGGAGAAAATTACAAACATATACACGTGCACCAGGAACCAGGATGCTCATCCAATGTATTCACAATAGCAAAGTTGGGAGGAAGATCATTTTACACAACGGTTTTGGCTAAATATACCCTGGTTTATCCATCAATGTCACACTGTGAATTCATTTGAAAATGATGATTATTCAGTATTCATTTTGTTACTTATTCAATAGATGTGCATGGAGTACTTGCCAATTTCAGGTACTGTTCTAGGTGCTGAGGATGTAGCAGTGAATGAAACAAAGGCCCTCTGCTCATGAATCTTGTTATTTTAATGGGGAAGAAAGACAGTGAAAATAAATCAACTACATAACATGATATCAGATGATAACACGTTCTATGAAGGAAGGATAATGCATAGTAAGGGGATTGGGGACATTCCCCAAGAGAATGACTGGGGCATGCCACTTTATATAGAGTGACCACAGAAGACCTCTCTGACAAGGTCACATTTGACCAGAGACCTGTATGAAGTGAGGAGGTGAGGCATGTGAATATCTGTGGAAAGAGAGTTCCAGGCAAATGCAATGGGTCTAAGGCAGAAGTAGGCTTGAAAATTTTTTTGAGGGAAAGAAATAAATTCTGTAGCCGGAAAAGACTGAGCATGGAAAAAAATGGTAGGAAATATTATTGGAGAAGTAGCCAAGGACTAGATTTTGTAGCGCCTTATATAGGCCATGGTGAGGACATAAGATTTTATTATAAATGTGATGGAAAACCTTGGAGAACTTTGAATAGAGGGGTTAGATTTTTTTTTTAATTGGGGTATAGTTGCTTTACAGTGTTATGTAAGTTTCTGCTGTACAGCAAAGTGAATCAGCTATATGTATACATATATCACCTTTTTTTTGGATTTCCTTCCCATTTAGGTCACCACAGAGCATTGAGTAGAGTTCCCTGTGCTATACAGTAGGTTCTCATTAGTTATCTATTTTACACATAGTAGTGTATATATGTTGATCCCAATCTCCCTATTCATCCCACCCCACCTTTCCCTCCATGGTGTCCATACTTTTGTTCTCTACGTCTGTGGCTCTACTTCTGCTTTGCGAATAGGTTCATCTGTACCATTTTTCTAGATTCCACATATATGCGTTATTATACGATATTTGTTCTTCTCCTTCTGACTTACTTCACTCTGTATGACAGTCTCTAGGTACATCCACGTCTCTACAAATTACCCTGAGTAATATTGCATTCTATAGATGTACCACATATTCTTTATCCATTCGTCAGTGGACATTTAGGTTGCTTCCATGTCCTGGCTATTGTAAATAGTGCTGCAATGAACACTGAGGTGCATGTGTGTTTCTGAATTATGGTTTTCTCAGGGTATATGCCCAGGAGTGGGATTGCTGGGTCATATGGTAGTTCTATTTTTAGTTTTTTAAGGAACCTCCATAGTGTTCTCCATAGTGGCTGTATCAATTTGCCTTCCCACCAACAGTGTAAGAGGGTTCCCTTTTCTCCAAACCCTCTCCAGCATATACTGTTTGTAGATATTTTGATGGTGGCCATTCTGACCAGTGTGAGGTTATACCGCACTGTAGTTTTGATTTTCATTTCTCTAATAATTAGTGATGTTGAGCATCTTTTTCAAGTGCTTCTTGGCCATCTGTATGTCTTCTTTGGAGAATGTCTATTTAGGTCTTCCACCCCTTTTTTGATTGGGTTGTTCAGATCTGTCTTATATTTTAAGACAGTGTGGTAAATAGGCTAAGGAAGGACAAAAGTGGAAGCAAGGAAACTACTTAGGCTATTTCAGAAGTCCAGGGGAGATTATGGTGGCATGGACTAGGACTGAGGCAGTGGGGATGGTGAAAATTAATTATATTTAGGAATTTTACTTATTTCCAAATAGAAGAAATACAATAGGCCAGTATGGTAGTTTTGAATGGAGTATGGGAGAAAGAGGAGTAAAGGTGACCCTTTAGATTTGAGCCTTTGCAATTGAATAAAGATGTGGGATAAGAGAGTCTGAGTGCAAAGGAGAGGGTGTTGCCAGGGCCTGGATATCATCTGGGTATTATCACCTGGATGACATCCCACTAAGAACTGATAACTGAGTCCTGGCGCAATTCAAAAGATCAAATGTGCCAAATACTGCTGAGAGTAGAATAAGATGAGTACTAAGAATGCCCATTGGAGGTCACAGTGTACGTCACATTGGTCTCAGTGAAGGGAGAAAAGCCTGATTGGGGTATGCTCAAGAGTGAACAGATTTCTTCAACAAATAAACTGATGGTGTGGGGATGGGGATTGAGGTGGAGGAAGGAAACTATAGATTAAAAGATAATTAAATGATACATCATCCAGTTACAAAGGGGTGAACTGTTATCGGATCCTCAGATAATTGGTATACAAATACTGACTTGATTTTGATGATATTAAATAGTTATTAATTTATTTTAAAATGAGACAATGGTTCTCTGGTTCCACGAACAAACAAACAAAACGAGTCCTTACTTTTTAGAAATGCTTGATGAACTGAAATAATGTCTATCGGTAGGTAATTGTTGAAGTTGGGTGATGAATACACTCTTCTCTCTACTTTTGTGTATGTTTGGGAACTCTCCGTAATTAGCTTGAAAAAACAAAATCAAATAATCTTAAAGAGTTAAAGTTGAGAACGTTTATCAGAATAACAACCTTATTATTTTTTTAACAACTTATTTTTGCAAGCGCAACATGCTCTTGGAAGAGTCCCACAAATTTAGAAACGTGTAACATTTCTTACGAAAATAACTTCCAAAAGAATTAAGTGTACTTTTTTTTTTTACACTTGTTAATTTGTTGCCTGGAAATAGAATCTGAATTCGTAAATGAAAATAAAAGTGAATAGATGGTGAAAAAATGCAAATTAAGAATATATTGATTCTCAATCATGTTCACAAGTATTTCCAGATTACAAAATACTTAAACAGCATATAGAGTTCAACCTCATTTTTTTTTTTTTTTTGCGGTACGCGGGCCTCTCACTGTTGTGGCCTCTCCCGTTGCGGAGCACAGGCTCCGGACGCGCAGGCTCAGCGGCCACGGCTCACGGGCCCAGCCGCTCCGCGGCATGTGGGATCCTCCCGGACCGGGGCACGAACCCGTGTCTCCTGCATCGGCAGGCGGGCTCTCAACCACTGCGCCACCACGGAAGCCCCAACCTCGTATTTTTAAATGTTATTTTTGGCAGTGGGGCTACTCGATATCATTTCTAAAAATATGTGCTTATTATATCGTCTAACGTTTACGTAAGACGTATGGATGCCTCAATTTTAAGCGCTGGAAAAAAAAAAAAGAAAAAGAAAGGAACGACCTACCAGCTGCTGCTTTTATTGGTACAGAGTACAGAAATCCTCCGCGACGGCAAACGCCGCAGCCGCAGCCAAATTGCTGGAAGGCGGCAGGCTGCGCGGGGTCGGTTGAGGAGGTGGGGGGCTGTGCGCAGGCGCAATAGCAAGCCATTGGTCAGAGGCGGGCCTAGAGCCTCGGTTAAAGGACAGCTCTTTCACCCAATCAAGGGACAGCGTCAGAGGCTTCTTCCTGGAAGAGGAGGTCGGAAGTTGGGTCTCGGCGGCGGTGGCGAAGGCAGCTACCAGTATAAACCCGGGGCTGAGGTGAGTGGGCGGCGACGGTTTGGTGCTCCGTTCAGTGTGCATTTCTTCTTTCGGACCCCGCGACTTCCTCCGGGCGGGCTGGGCATGGGGGGAGGCCGGGTGCAGAGTACGCTCGCCCGCTTTCCTTTCCCGCGTCCCTCGGGGAGCGCGGCCTCCCCGCCGCTCGCTGAGCCCCGGGGTGAACCGCTCGGCGGAAGGTACCTTCCTTGCGGCGGGCTCTGGGCTTCCTTTGAGTGGGGAGGCCGAGCCCGGCCGGAGGTTGGCAGACCTCAGTTCTAGTCCCTCTCGGCTGGTTTGCTAAGGTGGGTGGCCTCGGCGAGTCTTTTGGCCTCGCCAGCCTTAGGGAATAACCAGCTTTGCTCTTCCTCCTCAGGGAGCAGTCCTGAAATCAAAAGAATTAATGGGAGGCGGGGAAGGAGGTAGATGCCAAGCCTAATCATTAGATCATCTGGAGAGGTTTTAAAAACCACATTCCAGCGGCCCCATTCACAGTAGACAAAACGAGTCAAAAGTTTGGGGATGGGAGCCTAGAATACCTTTCTTTTTTTTGGTGAAATACCGCAGAACGGAACAAACACTAGAAGGTGGATCTTGAGTCTGATAACCAGCTATGATGCCTGGCGCTTGTTTTTACTAAAAACCTCCATCGCCTTTGACAAGTTTAGTCTGGGGAAGTGATAGGGAGATAAACAGGATTTCTGTAATACGTCAGTTTCCTTTTGTACTGTTAGATGCTTCATAGTTTACTGATTTAAGGGAGCTTGTACTGTGTACAAAAACCAAGGTTAAGAATTCCTGCTGTGCCATTTACTAGCCTTTTAATCTGGTTGCAGACGCTTCCCCTTGCTGAGACAGACGTGGGATCCTCATCTCTAAAATGAAATTGAAAATAGTATTTAACTCATAGAATTGGTTTGAAGATTAACTAAGAGAGGATGTGAAACAATGGTACCTGTCACTTACTTGCCCTTTGGGGATTGGCAGCTAACGTAGAGGATTACACATGGTGCTGGGAGGCAGAAAACTGGGCTTCCAATCTAAAAAGGCTTGAGTGGGTTGAAACCTGGGCTGTCTGAAATTTATTGGAAGTACCAGATCATTGCTAATTCTCTGATTTTGGTAATATGTGGTTATAAGAGAACATTCTTATTTGGGGGATACCCACTGAAGTATTTGCGGGTACAGAGATGAGAGACCAATAAGGCAAATGAGGGAAAATGTTAACATTTGGAGAGTCTGAGTGAAGAATATGGAATATTCTTTATACTATTCATACACCTTTTCTATAAGTCTGAATTGATGTTTTTGGAAGTTTTAAAAAGTTGATTATAACTATTTGCCGCTCATAAGTGTGTTGTAAATAAATGGTACACAGTGTTTATAACCCTCCATCCCATGCACTTTCACCCCTTTTTTCTTAATGGCTGTGTTGTGTGTCTATATAGACATTTTATCCAGCCCTCATATTGATGAAGTTATGGGCTGTTTCCAGCTTTTCCTGCTCTTTTTAAACAATGCTGCATTAAGCATTCTTAAACACACTTTTGTGTACTTGTACCAATATTTTTGTAGGATAAATTTCTAGAAATAGAATTGTTGGGTCATACAACATCGCTAATCAACTATACTCCAGTATAAAATAAAAATTTTAAAAAAAAGAATTGTTAGGTCAAAGAATATCAGCATTAAAATTTTTGATACTTTCAGGTCAAATTCCAAGTAAATATATTCGTTTCCTTTCCTATCAGTTGTGTCTGAGGATTCCCCATATTCTCTTGGCGGTACTGGCGTGCCGCCTGAGAGTATTATGTGGTGGCTGTCATGGTGGCTTCTGTGAGAGCTGAGGGGAATGGATGCTGTCCACCGCAGTAGGCTTCCCTGCAGGGCCAGAGGAGCTAAGAGCCTGCTTCTAAAATTGGGACGGCCACTCCGAAGAAACTTAGAGGAAAGAGAGTGTGACCTGTTCTGGAATCCAGGGCCTGCCACATAGAAGGTGTTCTAACATTTGTCAGATGACGGAGTATGTGAAATCTTGATAGTCTGTTAGATGAAAAGAATCCTTTTTAAAATTTGCTTTTAACAGTGTGTTTGTCTGAATATTTTCCTGCCTTTATTCAGCATTTGCATTTTTCGCATCATCTTTTGCCTATTTTTCTATTATTTTTTAAAAATATATAGGTTTAAAAAAAAACTCATTCAGTGGATCTTTATTGAGGATTTAGCACCTTCTAGGCATTGTTTAAGGTGCTGGAGGTAGAGTTGTGAATAAGACAGGCAACTGCTGAACTCATAGTGCTTTTTTTGTGGGGATGGAATCAGAAAATATGTTTTTAAAACATCAAAATTAAATTTCTCACATTTGCCCTTGTTAGCTTGCAGGCATTCTTCTCCCAGAAAAATGGGATTGTCTTTTAATTTTGCTTATGATATATTTTCCTATATGGAATTTTTAGATTTATCTTTGGTAGTCAGATCTATTGGTCTTTTGTAGTAACCTTAAAACATGTAGTTAGCTATTTGTCTGTTTTCCTTTATAGATTGTAAGCAACGCAAGGATGGAGGCCATGTTTATCCTTGAAAGATAGTATGATGTAGTGTTTGCGATCTCTAGGCTCTGGCTCCTTCCTTTACTCTGTGACTTTACGCAAGTGGATCAACTTTTGTGAGCCACGGTGATCTCATCTCTGAAATGGAAATAGCACCTTTCTTTTCTCAGATTTCTCGCAACCATGAGAAAAGTATTTAGCACAGTGTCTGGCACATACTATGTAATCAAGTATTATCTGTCATTATAATCATCATTGTCATATGTTAGACAAACAGTAAATATTTGAAAGAGTAAATAAACATTAAAGATGTTTGTACCTACTTCCAAATTTCCATTGATTTGAAGCCTTCTTGAAATGAATGGAGCTACCAACAAATACTAGAAGGCAATATGCTAGGATATAAGGGAGAAGGAATGTGGTATGAGAATTAAGCTGGCTATTATATAGAAGAACTGTAGTGAAATAAAAAAGATCCCTGGGAAGCCATTGTATTCCAGGTAAGAGGGAATGGTGTCTTGATCAGAACTGATGAATTTGAGATAGCGAGATATCGAAGTTTTGGGATTTGATAAATTTGGCAGTGATGGTGAGGAGAGGAGATTGGTAAAAAAGGAGGATTAAGACAACCTTTAGGTTTCTGGCTTGAAATACTAGGTGGCTAATGGGGACATTTTACTGAAACAGGAAAGAGTAGAAGCTATGAGAGGAACAGGTTTAGGGTGTGTGTATTTATGGTAGATGGACTCAAACGAACTTTTTTTTTTTCTTTTTTTTTTTAAGTTTGAATGCCCTGTGAGACATGCAGGAGCAGCCCAGACGCAGTCTGGACTGGAGATAAAAAGTCAAGGGTCAAGAAAAGAAAGACAAATATTCTATCACTTACATGTGGAATCTAAAAATAATACAAACGAATCTATGTACAAAACAGACTCACAGACAGAAAACAAACTTATGGTTGCCAAAGGGGAGAGGGGGAGAGAGAGGGGCAAATTAGGAGTATGGGATTAACGGACAAACTACTATACATAAAATAGAGAAGCAACAAGGATTTACTGTATAGCACAGGGAATTATATTCAATATCTTGTAATAACCTATGATGGAATATAATCTGAAAAAAATAACTGAATCACTTTGCTGTACACCTGAAATTAACACAATATTGTAAATCAAGTATACTTAAAATAAAAAAAAAAGTCAAGAGTCATAAATATAGGCCAGGGTTTCTCCACTTTGGCACAATATATTGTCATTTTGGGCTGGATAATTCTTTGTTGCTGTGCATTTTATGTTTATAGCATCCCCAGCCTCTACCCATTAGAAGCCAGTAGCACCCCCTCCCTGGTTGTGGCAACTAAAGGTGTCTCCAGACGTTGCATATATCTTCTGGTTGGCAAAATGACACCTGGTTGAGAACCACCGATAGAAATGGTATTAAAAGCTATGGAATTGACTGAGATCATCCCAGGGAGAACATAAAACAAAGGCCTAAAACTAGTGGCCAGCAGACCGCAAAGATTGTTGGAGATAAATCCTTTTTGACCTCACAGTATTTGACAACTTCTGGACTTAATTGCCAGTATTTTTAAAAGTTGAGAAATTTCACATAAAAATCTGGGTTTTTTTTTGCCCTTACTTGAAAACTCAAGACCAAGGAACGATGAATCTTCATTCGCACATGAATGCTAGTGGCTGGAAGCTTTGAGGTCTGGCTTGGAGATGCTGAGTTCTCCTTCGCTCTTTATGTTGCCTGCCTTTTCCCTTTGGCTTTTGAGTTTGTGAGTCTCTGAGGCATGCCAACATTAAAATTTGGCTAGAGAAGGAGGGGCAGTAAAGGAGACTGAGAGGCAGCGGCCAGTGTGGTAGGAGGAAGACGTAAATTTAGCATCACAGAAGCTGAGGGAGAAGGGGAGTGTGTTGAAAAGGAAGAAATTGCTGCTGAGAGATTAAGATCAGCTTAGAAAAATGTCCATTGGATTTGGTCATGTGGTGGTTGTTGATGGCCGTGATGAGCAGTTTTTGTGGAGGTAGGAGGTTGACGCCAGATCGGATAGTGACAAAAATGAATATGCAGAAGGCTAGTAAAGCAGTGAAGTGTGGGTTGATACAGTTAGAGTAACTCACCATGCCCATGGCCACTGACAGATTGATTCTCAGCAGCAGCCAGTTCACTGCTGTGGGTTGGTGGAAACTCAGGGCTGCCCCATAGCTGCCCTTATTACCTCACAAATTCCAAGTATAAAACTGCCTCCGGTATATTACTTGCTATCTGTCATGTTGGATGGTGTTATGTTATACCTTGAAAATCTGGTAAGATCCATCTAAGTGAGCACTGGGGATATTCTCATTTTATGATATACCTAAGCTTCAAATGGAGTAGATGGAGGTTATTGTGGCTATTGAAGGTATCGTTGAATTTGAAATTTCTGTAGTAGATGTAGAAAATTAATGAGTCTATAAAAAATTGTAGAGTATATTGTAGGAAAAAAGGGAATGGAATTGGATCACAGAAGCTCAGGTGATGTGAGTTTGTCTGGAATATAGTAATTTTAATTTTGTCAGAGTGTTCCTTAGAGTTATAAGTGTTTGCTTTTGCAGATCAATGTATAATATAAAACGACTGATTGTAACGTGAGATGGGAAGACAGCATGTGTAGTTTGGCTGTAGGGAGGGTAGAGAAGTGAGGCATAACTGGTGAGGGGTGTGGAATCCAGATGATTTTATTTTATTTATTTATTATTATTATTTTTTGCGGTACGCGGGCCTCTCAGTGTTGTGGCCTCTCCCGTTGCGGAGCACAGGCTCCGGACGCGCAGGCTCAGCGGCCATGGCTCACGGGCCCAGCCGCTCCGCGGCATGTGGGATCCTCCCGGACCGGGGCACGAACCCGTATCCCCTGCATCGGCAGGCGGACTCTCAACCACTGCGCCACCAGGGAAGCCCCAGATGATTTAATTTATAGATGAAAATACAGTTGATCCTTGAACAACTGGGAGGTTAGGGGCGCCCACCCTCTGTGCAGTTGAAAATCTGAATATAACTTAGAGTTGGCCTTTCGTATCTGCAGTTCCTTCATATTTGTGGTTCTGCATCTGAGGATTCAACCAACCATAGATCTTGTAGTACTCTCGTATTTATTATTTTGAAAAAAATCCACATGTAAGTGGACCCGTGCAAGTTCAAACCTGTGTTGCTCAGGGGTCAAGTGTATACTACAGTATATTTTTTGTGCCAATGAAAGTATTAAGTAGAGCAGGAAAAATATGATGATTGAGTATATATTGCTAATTAGAAAAGGATGCAGCCTTTCCCTGTTGTAAATGTTAGTTTTAGAGACTAGGGAGATCATTTTGTCCTGGGCGCCAAACTGCCAGGGGAGAAAAGGGAAAATGTTCTGTCATTAGTCGCTGAATGTGACAGGTTTGTTTTGTAGCTCCACTCTCAATCTTTGGTCTATTTCTCTGTGTGTGTGTGTGTGTGTGTGTTTGTGTGTGTGTGTATGTATGTGATTTATTTTTTCTTATTTTTTGTCTGATGGTCCATTTCTGTAGGTTCTTGATCTTCCACAATGGGTGAGCCACAGCAAGTAAGCGCCCTCCCACCCCCTCCGATGCAGTACATCAAGGAGTATACAGATGAAAATATTCAGGAAGGCCTCGCTCCCAAGCCTCCACCTCCAATAAAGGACAGTTATATGATGTTCGGCAACCAGTTCCAGTGTGATGATCTTATCATCCGCCCTTTAGAAAGTCAGGGTATCGAACGGCTTCATCCTATGCAGTTTGATCACAAGAAGGAACTGAGAAAACTCAATATGTCTATCCTTATAAATTTCTTAGACCTCTTAGATATCTTGATAAGGAGCCCTGGGAGTATAAAACGAGAAGAGAAGCTAGAAGATCTTAAGCTGCTTTTTGTACATGTGCATCATCTCATAAATGAATACCGACCCCACCAAGCAAGAGAGACCTTGAGAGTCATGATGGAGGTGCAGAAACGTCAACGCCTTGAGACAGCTGAGAGATTTCAAAAGCATCTGGAACGAGTCATTGAGATGATTCAGAATTGCTTGGCTTCTTTGCCTGATGATTTGCCCCATTCGGAAGCAGGGCTGAGAGTAAAAACTGAACCAATGGATGCTGATGATAGCAACAATTGTGCTGGACAGGATGAACAACAAAGAGAAAATTCAGGTCATAGGAGAGATCAGATTATAGAGAAAGATGCTGCTTTGTGTGTCCTAATTGACGAAATGAATGAAAGACCGTGAAGGATGTTTCTTTTTCTTCTTTTTTTTTTTCATTTCAGTAAATAGCATATATATTAGTTAATTCACTTTTAGGGAGTCTCAAAAGAGATAGCACTAGAAGTCTTGCAAGCAGCCTGACTCTCGGACTTTCTCAATTGTTAGACGTCACAGGCAGTTTGTCATTTCACTTTATGGCAAGCCTAGGTAAATGACTGCGCCTACATTAAGAGTAATCACCTTAAAAAGCAGTGTTTGCCGCTATTGTGTGGAACATCCCTGTTTTCGGAGTTGCAGTAAACTTTGAAGATATCCTCAGTAATAGTAGGTTTTCATCCCTGAAAAGTAGATTTGTCATTTGCTTTAAGAATGATAGATAATAAAGGATATCAAACTTTATAAATATGAAATTATGAAATCCTTAGATTTATTTCACTTAAAAATTTGGTTAATCTCTAAAAAAGAGTAGTGTAACATGTTAAAAGAGAGGAACCCTGGAGAGTTATAAAACAGCAGTTTTTTTTTCCCTCTTGGCTGCTCCTACAAACACTGTCTCAGCCTCTTGTGCCTATCCTGGATGGGTCCCAGAACATTTTTCCAGTCACTAAGAAGTCCTTTGATCACTTTTAGTCACATTCATTTTAATAATTAAAATGTCTGTGTAATTACCTGTACATCTCCTAAACTCAGACTTGCTTAAGGCTGGAAGCCTGCCCTGGGAAGGGGGTTTGGTGGCAGAGACTGCTGGATGTCCACCAGAGATTCTTGCTCGCCTGAGATATGCTGCCCTGCTAGGGACTATGTTCCTCCCATTCCTCTTGCATCTCGTGAGGCCATGTGACTGAGTTCTTAGCAGTGGAATGTGGTGTAAAAATCCAGGCCTGCCCCATAAAAGTTTCTCTCGTCTGCTGGTTTGATGGTCACACCCAGGAAAACTTTGGAAGCCACTTGAAGATGGCAAAAGTTATGTCATTTCGGGTCCTTGAAAGCCTGAAGACTAGGCCCTCCTTTCATTAACTCCACCCTCTCCTAGTCCCCATCCCCACCCCCACTGATGTGACTTCACCACGTGAATAAGAAGTCAACCTGTTTTGAGCACTGAGATTTCATTTCTGCACCTTCTTCTCTTTTCTGTTCTCCAACCTCTCTTCCGGCAAAATCTTGATGGAGAGTCTGCCTTGTATCTGAGGGTGGCTGCCAGCCTTTCTCTTAATAAAGGCCAGTGGTTCTCAAAGCGTAGTCCTGGACCAGCAGCATTGGTATCACTTGGGGACTGGTTAGAAATGCAAATTCTCAGGTGCACCCCAGACATACTAAATCGAACTCTAGGGGTGGGGCTCAACAAGCTGTGGTTTAAAGAGCCCTCAGGTGATTCCCATGCAGGCTCAAGATTAAGAATCATTGATAATGATAAGGCCTTTTGCCAGATAAGCTGGCAAAGTCCAGTTTAAAGTGGCCACAGGCCAGTTCTATATGTGAAACATTCATGCATACTTTTCTTTAAAAATCTGGGGAGGGTAGGCTGTTTCCAAGTAGACAACCCCTCTGTTAGGCACTTAGTTGGCAAGTCTCATTTGTTTTTTCCTGATACGTGTTTGGTATAGATTTTTGGACTCCAGAGACTTCAGGAGACACAGTCCAGGCTCTCTTAAGCTTAAATTAAAGGGGGAAGGGAACCCCCTCATCTCCCGGTGGCAGGGCAAGGTGGACATTGCACAACACTTGAGCGACTCTCCAAAGGAATCTCCTTTGTAAAGGAGACCTCAATCTTTTTACAACCTTGAGGAGGGTGCTGGGTTAAGAGGTACAAAACCAATTTTTGACTGCCTTACAAATCCTTGTGTGGAAAAAACTAACTGAATCACATCACATCCTTAAGAGAGTCACGACATCATTTGTATATAATGTGTGTTCGTTGGAGAGAAGGATTAAGAGATTAAAATTTCAAGTGGAATCTTAAATTCTGATCTTGGGAGGACCCGATCTTGTAGGTCTGTGGGTGGGACCTGGCATAAACTCTAAAGAATTCTGACGTGAACTCCTGGTATTATAATGGGTTGAAGGAGCACTAGTGGTCTGATAGTTGTTACAAATTTCAAAGTTTATATAGAGATTCAGTCTATGAGGATTTAAAGTACATCTCTGCACACCTGGTCATAATGAATATTCCTGATAGATTGATTCCTCAAAGTGAAATATCTGGAAGAACAACCTGGGCAACTCTTGAGATTACCAATGCCTGGGCCCCAGACCACCAGGATTCTGGTTTCATTGTTCTGGACTGGGGCCCTGGTATTGGTTTTAAGAAATCTGTAGATGACTCTACTGTGCAGTAGGATTACATTAGTCAGTACTCTCTATTGAACTAGTTTAAGCAAAAGATGAATTTGTTGAAAGGATACTGTGTTACATAAGTTAAACATCCAGACCATGAAGGACTGGGAGGGTCTCTAGGGCAACTGGGACTCAAACCTGATCCAGAACCCTCTGTCTCTCCTTTCTGGCTTTTCTGTTAGCTTCATTCTCTACAAACCAAATTCTTTGATGGTACGGGTGCAGAACATGGCTGCTAACGGTTCCCGAGTGTTAGGTCTTTCTATACCACTCTCTGGGAGTTGTCTCTCGAAAACGGAAAAAAAAAAAAAAAAAAGGTGAAAGGCTAATTAACCAGTTAGGAGGGAGGAGTTAGGGGTGGCACACCTGATTCCAACTGGGCCATTCAGCTGGGAGCAGATTCTGTAAGAATCTGACAGACCCCATCATGTCAGTGTGTGGGGGGAAGTGGTCTACCCCTCCTTTTAAGTTCATTTATTCATTGCATTCATTTAGTGGATATTGTGGTTCTCTCTATTCCTGATACTGGTTTAGTTGCTGGGGGTATGAGGAGTGGGAAGGAAAATGGAAGAAAGGTAAACAGGAAAACAAATAGGTTAATATTTGAAGGTATAAGTTCTTGCTTTAACCATTCAGCCATACTAACAGAAGAATCTTGCTTCCAATTATTCCTGTTTCCTGCTCAAAATGCCTTGTCCACATTATCTTCTCTTTTCAAGTTATGTTTCTATGTTCACAGTTGTTAAGGGTGTTGGGAGGCCATTGCAACTGTGCTGTGTTGTATTTGAGAGAAAAGATGTGTCCTGGGTCCTGAGGTCACAGGAAACAGCAAGTGCAAGTGTCTCATGAGACAGTTAAAAGTTGGCATGATTTGGGGGAAAAGGCTATTATGGCTGCAGCATAGGGAGGGAGGAGGTTGGAGCTAGAGAAGCAGATGGAGGTCAGGTTACAGGACTTAGAAGGCCAAGGGAAGGAGTTTGTTATATCCTAAATCTGAAGGGAAGTGTTGGAGAGAGGGAAATTTCCCCCTCCACCCCTCTCGAGTTCTTGTGGTTGGACTAATAAAATTGACGCAAGACAAATTAACAGGAGAAGAGACATTTTAATTCTTATACAGGGAGGTCTCATAGAAATGGGACCTAAGAAGTAGCCAAAGCATATATACTTTTTAGACAAACACTGAATTTCTGAGGAATTGACAGGACAAAGAAACTTAGGTTTTGGGTGCTCGATTAGTGAAGAATCTAAACAATTTGGGCTTGGGGTAGTAAATTAAAGAAGTAACAAGGTTTGTATAGGCTTCTTGGCTCAAATTCCTTCTCTCAGGCAATAAGGGTGTCCTTTTACCTTTACTGCAGGGAGTGAACCTTTCATGGGAGAGGTTTATTTTTTGCTTTGGGGGAAACAGAAAGTGGGGGTCAGAGTGTCCCTCTTGCATTGGCCATTTCTTAGCTCAGTATGCCATCGTAGCATATTTTGGGGCAGCCTGCTAGCACTTTGTTGGCACTATTCTAATCACTTTATGTACAAAAAGCCATTTTTATCCTCAAAAGAACCCATTGAAGTCATTATGATTCTTACACCTATGTTACAGATGAGGAAGCAGAGGCTCAGAGAGGTGTCATTTACCCAAGGTCACCAAGCTAGTGAGTGGCAAAGCCAGGATTGAAACATTGTAGTTTCAAAGCCTAAGCACTCAACCTTCATACTCTTATCACCTCTCTACTGCATCATGTAGTTAATAAATCATAGGTAATAAGTAATGGAGTTGAGTGGAATCTGATATTTTGACCCTAAAATCCATACTCTTATACACTACATGGTACTGGACTGAGGAAGGAGATTTGTAGACGGAGATTATGAGCTCCCTTTGGACATTTTAAAGCATTTTTTGTCAGAATTCTGCTCTCTTAAGGAGATGCTGTGCGTATAGCACTAAACTTCCTAAAACTCCCTCTTAGTAGATATCACCCCCACTTTATGAAGGTGGGGGGTCAGTTTTGTGGTTTGCTCAGGTGGTGTTTCCAGATTAGAATCTAGGTCAGGAGTCAACAAACTTTTTCTGTAAAGAGCCAGTTAGTAAATATTTTAGGCATTATAAGTATTTTCTCATATGGTACAAAGGCAACCATAGAAAATATGTAAACAAATGAGCACGGCTGTGTTCCAGCTTTAGATATGGACATTGAAACCTGAATTTAAATAATTTTCATGTTATGAAATATTATTATTTTGATTTTTTCCCCAATCATTTAACCATGTTAAAATAATTCTTAGCCTGTGAACTGTATAAAAAACAGGCAGCCAAATGAATTTGGCCAGAGTTTCTAATCTAGGTGATTGGATTCTAAACCCTGGAGTGTTTTCACAAAACCACTTAATAACCACAAAATAAAAATTATAGGTTTGTTCTAGGGCCTAAGTGAGATTATGGCTTCAACAAGTGAGACTTGCTGCTTGTGTCTGACGGTGGCCTACAAACTCTTTTCTGATGGAGAGGTTTTTGATTAGAGCTTTTCTTCCAGGGCTACCTGGACAAGACCTGAGGAAGACCTCAGGCACTGTTGGTTAGTTCTGAGTACATGAGGACAGTAAGATGCTTCTCATATCTGCTTAGCACCAAGTTCTGTGAAGCTGCTGGTTCCCTGCCCCTGCTCTAGGTTTGGAGTAAGGGAAGACATTGGAAGGATGGGTGTCAGATGGGGTGATGTGGCTGGCTAGGAATGCATTGTATCGTAACTACAAGGAAAGATGCCTTTGGCGTCTTTATTGATTTTCACAATTATTCAGTCATTCAACAAACCTGAAGATCTGGGGCTTCCCTGGTGGCGCAGTGGTTGAGAATCTGCCTGCTAATGCAGGGGACACGGGTTCGAGCCCTGGTCTGGGAAGATCCCACATGCCGCGGAGCAACTAGGCCCGTGAGCCACAACTACTGAGACTGCGCGTCTGGAGCCTGTGCTCCGCAACAAGAGAGGCCCGCGCGCCGCGATGAAGAGTGGTCCCCACTTGCCACAACTAGAGAAAGCCCTCGCACAGAAATGAAGACCCAACACAGCCCAAAATAAATAAATAAATAAATAATAATAAAAAAACCACCTGAATATCTATGAATACCATGCAGTCGTTAAGAGCCATTAAGAATGAGAGTACTGATGTGGAAATACATTCTATATATAACAGAAGTTGCTGGGTATAGGCTGAGTCCATATTTGTCTCTCTGTCTCTCCATACTCAAGATTGGAAAAATATATTAAAAACTGTCTTATGGATGAGGAAATTGAGACTCAAAAATGTAACTTGCTACACACCGAGGACACTTGGGCTAGTAAATGGCTGTTAAAACTCAGATTTAAAAGGAAAGAAACAGAGTAATGCGTGGTAGAATTTGGGGTCCTGTGTTTACTAGTAGTTTCGCCTTGGTTTGACCTATTAACCTCCGTGGCACTCGATTTGCTTAACTATGATAATTATGGACCCATAGTATAGGGTAGGTACCATTTAATGTTGGGAATGAAAGAGAAGGCCCATGCTGATTCTTTCTGAAACTTGTTTGTCCCCAGGCAACATACTCAGAGTCATCTGTGCAGAAACATCTGATCTGGAAGGGCTGAGGGGGTATCTGAAAGGCTTAAGTGGTTCGTAAGCCTGAGGGGTTCTGACTCACTACTACTTAAAGGGGAGAGTGGTTAAAAAAAAAAGGAAGCCACAAATAATAGCAGAAATGAAAAAGGGATATTACTATAGTTTTTATAGACAGTAAGAAATAATAATAAAATATTATGAATAACTTTATACCAACAAATTTGAAAATTTAGATAAATTGGACAAATTCTTACAAAATTAGCAAGGTTTAAGAGTAGGAAACTTGAATAGCGTTTGTCAAAATCTTCTCAGAAAGAAAACTTCAAGTTCAAATAGCTTTGCTGACAAGTTCTACCAAACACTGTTAGGAAAAAAAAAATCTTATACAGACTCAGGGAATAGATAAAGAGGGAACATTCCCCAGCTCTTTTTATGGGACTGGGATGGTGAGTGAGTTCCCTCACTTGTTCAACAAATGTAACTTTTTCTGCAAGTTACATTTTTGAGTCTCAATTTCCTCATCCATAAAATAGTTTTTAATATATTTTTCCAATTTGAGTATGGAGAGACAGAGAGACACAAATATGGACTCAGCCTATACCCTTCCCTTTGGGAGGTACAAAGGACCCAGAGAGCCAGGATACCCTTTCTTTGGCCATGCCACTCAACACATGGTATCCTGGTTTCCCGACCAGGGATCGAACCCACGACCCCTGCAGTAGGAGTGCAGAGTCTTCACCACTGGACCACCAGGGAAGTCCCAAGATACCCTTGATAAAAGAACTAAGGGGAGGATTTGCCCTGCATGACATCACCGTTTCCCGTAAAGCTGCAATAATTAAAACAATGTATTATACTGACAGAAAGATAGGAAAATATACTATTGGAACAGACTAGAAAGCCAAAAAACAGATCCATGCCTGTATGATTTTTGAAATATAACAGAGATGGCATTACAAAGTAATGGGAAAACGCTGGAATTTTCAATTGACAAAATATACAAAAATCAATTATGGGAAAATTAAAGGCCAACAGTGAAAGAAAAAACTATAAAGTCTTAAAGCTAATGTAGGTGAATATCTTCATAATCTCTGGGTAAGAGAAGTCTTCTTAAATAAAATACAAAAAGTATAACCCACCAAAGAAAAGGCTAGTACATTTTACTGCATTTGAGTTAAGAAATTGTGTTCAAGAAAACATACCATAAATAAGTGAAAAGCAACGAAGTGGGAGAAAATATAACAGATTAAACCAGCAGAGGACTGGTATCCCGAGTATATAAATTATTCATATACAGCAATAAGAAAAACTGAGAAACCCAACAGGAAAATGGGCAAAAGACTCAAACATTTGTGCTCCTCCCCTTCCCCGAGTCCAAATGGTTCATAAACAAAAGAAAAGGTGCTCATTAACCTTGTTAGCAATGAGGAAAATGCAAAGTAAAGCTGTAGTGAGAGGCCATCATATCCTTTACCAGTTTGGCTAAAAAAAATGTCTGGCAATACTAAGTGTTAAGGAGGATGTGGAGTAAGGAAAACTTATACTCTGCTGGTAGATGTCTTGGAAACAGGCATTATGTAATAAGGCTCAAAATATGTATACCCTCTGACCCAGTAATTGCACTGTCAGAAATATGCTCCAGAGAAACTCCTATATGTGTCCACCTGAATCCATATATGAGAATGTCCAGGATGGCATTGTTCATGAAAACTGAAACAGAAGATGAAATGTTCACCTGGAAATAAACAATTTGAGGCATATCCAGTCCCAGGAAAACTATTCAGTAATAAAAACAACCCACAGGGATACAAAGAAGCATGAATGGACCTCACAAATACACTGTTAAGTAAAAGAAACAAAACACAAAAGCCTATAGACAATTTGATTTCACTATTTGATGTTCAAAAACAAGCAAAATTATATATGTAACTTTAGGATGCATTACCTAGATGGTAAAACTAGTAAAAAAAAAAAAAAGGAAGCAATTATTGCAAAATTTAGAATAGTGATTGCCTGTAGGAGAGGGGGAAGGCTTTGTGATCAGGAAGGGACACGTGGGCTTGGAGTGCAGGTCAGAGGGACATGAGGAGATAGGCCATGTTTTATTTTTTGTTTTGGGTCCTGGTTACTTGAGTGTTTGCTTTCCAAGTATTGGTAAACTATAAATGTAATTATGCCATGTTCTGTACATCTGTGCCGTTTTCCGTTAAACAGTAGTTTAACCTTAAAGCCATATTGTGACATCATCATACACTCATATAGGAAAAAATTACAAAGTGTGACAGTCCTGATACCGGCAAAGGTGGGGGGCATCGTAAGAGTTCTTCTCACTGTCAGAATGTAAGCTGGAATAAACACTTTGGAAAACTGCTCAACATTCTCGGGTAAAGCAGATGCCCGTGAGATGAGAGAAATGAAAATGTGCGTCAAGGACAAAGGGGGGAAATAGTAAAATGAAATAAAATAAGAGAGGGACCTCACCGGGATTGATGAGGAGTACGTCCATTAAACTGAGGATGATTAGCTTCAGTATCTGAATCTGGAGCAAAAAACTAATAAACAAACACAAAGAATTGCCATAGTGGAGAACATGCTTGGGATGAGTGACCGCTCACAGCTCCCCCACCAGCGTCGCCCTGGAGGAGACAGTGGGACTGCCATTTTCAAGGTGAGACCGCCGATAGGAGTTCCCACAGTGACTCACACATGGCTCAACAGAATTTTCTTGATGGTTTTCACCCTTTTCAGTTTCGTCACTGGGAGCCTCGGTGAGTTATCAAGGGTAAGTTATTTCACACCCCTCCCATTTCCTCCACCCTGAAAGGTTTGATTACATGAGCAGGAGCGGCACTGAGCTGGCTCTGGTGTTGGTTTAAGTGTGACCTCAAGCTTAATCTCTCTGGCACTCATCCATAGTTACTCAGTATAAAGACTCTAAAGACACGAGAGCTTAGCCTCTCCCCAGGGTTGTGAAGAGTGCGTCCTTGTAAGCTAAAAAGCACCGTGTTAGTAAAATGTCGTTTTTGTAAGAAAAAGAACCATCCATATTCGGAGGAGCAAGTTTTCTTTCCCCATCTCCCCACCCCATCCCTTTCTGGGATGGGGGTCTGTACTGGATATTTGCTTCTGGTGCCCAGCATCCATTTCTCCTTCTAAAATGCACCATACTTTTTCTTTGGGGAAACCACCTTTCTCTCACTTTCAGAACATGAGATTGGGGATGTGACCCAGGGCTCACCCAATTAGTCCTTTTTTGAACCTATGGACACAGATTGTTCAGAAATAAGTCTGTAACCCAGTGTGGGTGTTTGAGGGGGTGTGCATCTGTGGGCTTGTGTGGGAGTGGCCAAGAGATGTTCTTGGTGTGCAGATATGTGCTCTGCAGGGACAGGAGAAGGACGCCGTGTGGAATCTGCAGAAGGCGCCAATGCCAGGACAGCCAGAAACCAGGTCCCTGCTGTCCTCACTGGGGCCACTGAACCAAGTCTTGCCTGAAGCTAGACTTTGCAATAATGTCAGTCAATAAATCTGTAGTTTAAGCTAGTTTGAGTTGGGTTTTCTGTCATCTGCAACATAAGTAAAGTATAGGGTTTTTGGTGAGAGAAGAAGTCTTTGTTGGTATAAGAACACCAAGATCATGCTGTGAGAGATGGGCAGTAGCAAGGGAGAAATTTATTCATCTTGTAAATGACCCTGAGAACCTGGGGTTTTCCACAGGGATGAAGTAGCCCTCTCAGTGCTGGGACCCGGTGCAGAGGGCAATGCTGAAAGCAACTTGATGCAAATCATTGCACTGAGACCACACAAATAAAAGTAAAAGAAAAAGAAAAAGACTTGGGGAGTGTAAAGAAATGTATTGTACCTTCTCCTGGGTCCCGCTGAGTTCATGATGTTCACAGTCATCCATGAGTAAGACTTTCTTACTGGAGATATACCCACCAGAGGTACTGGCATTAACACATTGTATATATAGAGAGATTTATAGAAAAATATCTGAAAGGAGACCTGTTTTGGTGATAGTGGGTATTTCATGGTAGTGGGATCTGGCCTTTATTTTATTTATTTATTTTTATTCTTATTTTATTTTTCAGAATTTTCTACAGTGACTATGACTTGTATAATAATAAAGTTTTCAAGTACTGTACAGGCACACAAGGTTACAAGCACTCTTAACGAAAGTCACATAGCTAGCTGTAATCTGTAGGTCAAGATCGAGCTCAAAGTTGCTTAACTTCTTACCCTTTATATCCAACCTCAGTGTCTACCTTTGCAAAATTTTGGGACTAATGATACATGGAACCTAACTGAGATGCTGTGATTTAAATGAGCGGATTTTTTTTTCAAATTAAGTACATATAGGATTCCAGCTTTAGTGGGCGTTATTGTCTCCCCCATATCCATTCCACTGCGGCTCCCCCATTGTACAGGGTAGATTCTAATTGGACTGAGTTTTTCCAGGTGATCCCATCTGTATCACCCATGCTTTCCCGTCTCCTGAGTAAAATTCTCTCACTTCCATTTTATGAATTTTGTCAAGTGGCCCCTTAGTTATCTATAAATGTGTAAGTCTAATTACACATAATTCCAGTGTTTCCATTTGGTGTTTGGAGGCTATCTTTAAGGAGTCTGAGATTTTCTCTCCCTTTTCCTGCTGACAAAGGGAGAAAAGCAAAACAATTTCTATAGTAGTATCATATGCAATAGTTTTTTTGTAGTTATCCCTCCCCATAATTATAGCCAACACTCAACTGTCCCTTAAGAAAATTCATGATATGACTTTCTAAACGGAATTTAGAAACGAATTAATTACAATACAAAAGACTTCTTTACCAAAAATACATTCAAGGGCTCCTTTTAAAAAGCAAACTTCTGTTGCACATAATTAAAGAATCATAGACCTTGATGGGTCTTTTATGATCATCTTTACAAATAAATTGAGACATGAAGTATTCTTTTCAAGGGAATGATCACTTTGTTATTTTCAACCAATGTTTTCACCCAGTGGGATCTATGTAGCCATAATAAAGAACGAGGACATTCTATATGAGCTGAAATGGAGAGATGCTCAGAATAGAATGTGAAGTTGAAAAAGAAAGTTGCAAGCTGATCAATCTTAGCATCTCTAGATGTGGAGCAACCAGACAACTGTGATGGAATAGCACCAGCTGTGTATTCTTGCCAAAAAGTGGAAGCTGACTCTAACCAAACCTCTAGAGCTAAGTTTCATTTACAGGAAATACAAAGAAAAGAGGAATACTTTAAATGATGCCACAAGGAAACAGACAAACCCAGAATATGGAACAGTGCACAGGACAGTTGGTTTGTACAACTAGTCAATGGCAGGGGGAAAGGAGAGAGGACTGTCCTCAGTTAAAAGAGACTTAGGTGTCATAACAACCAAATGCAATGTAGGGAGCTGTTTAGGTGTGGACATAAACCTATAATAAAAGGACATTTTTGAGATAATCAGGGGAATTTGATTATGGACTGAAGAGTCAGGTGCTGCTAAAACATCATTATTATGTCTTTTGTGATAATGGTGTTATGGTTATAGAGTGTCAATTTTTTGAAAACGATGCACACTGAAGCCTGTAAGGGTGAAATAACATGACATCTGGGATTTGTTTTAAAATGAAAGTTTGATGATTTTGAATTTGTGTATTGGGAGTATGTACTTTTCTCTGCTTTTGATGTGTCAGAAAACTTTTATATAAAATAGTAAATAGAAAATGCAAGGTGCAGAATGAATGTATGGTATGCTCTTATTTTTAAGAAAGGAAGGAATAAGAATATATATTTTATTTTCTTGTGTTTGCATAGGGAGGATACACAAAAGACATGACAATAGAAACCTATAGGTTGGGTGGGGGAAATTAGTGGACTTGGAGGGGTGGGAATGAGGCTTCTTAATGTAAGCTTTTTATATTGCTTTAAACTTTAGCCATGTGGGTGTATTACCTAAACAGTTAAAAAAAACAAGAAATAAAAGTTAAATGAACATGACAATGTTCAGAAACAGTCCTTTATACATAGAATAAAAGAAAGGGGTTAGAGTAGATTTCTAGGCTCCTTCATGTCTAGACGTCAATGAATTAATACATTTGTTAATGTTTTATAAAGTTAGACTCAGTAGCAATTCTAGAGATGAACAGAAAACAGAGTAATATTAATAAAAAACAAAAATTAGAACACAAAATCTGATGGCTAAAACTTTTAAGAGTGTTGCTTGAAGTCATGCTGTTAGTAAATCTAACCTCTGACCCCGTGTTTAATCAAGTCTGCCTTACACTTGAATATGGGCATTTGCTGGTTGTTTTTAGATATGTGGGCAGACATATTAAGGGCAAATATGAAATTCATGAAACATGGTTTATAATGGAAAAAATCTGGAGCTTAGGGGACTCATGTTCTTATTTGAAATGACCAATCATGTACCTTTGGGCAAATCAATCTTTTCAGGTCTCACTTTCCCTTGTCTATACAATGAAGAAATTGAACATGATCTCTTGAGTGACTGCTGGCTCTGTGTGGCACTATGGAAGTACACACATAGAACAAGCTGGATATTTATATTACATGCATTTAATAAGGTTTAAAGTGAATGACAAGGACTTCCCTGGTGGCGTAGTGGTTAAGAAGCCGCCTGCCAATGCAGGCGACACGGGTTTGAACCCTGGTCCGGGAAGATCCCACATGCCGTGGAGCAACAAAGCCCATGCGCCACACCTACTGAGCCTGCGCTCTAGAGCCCGCGAGCCACAACTACTGAGCTCACGTGCTACACCTACTGAAGCCCGCGCACCTAGAGCCTGTGCTCCGCAACAAGAGAAGCCACCCACGATGAGAAGCCCACGCACCACAACGAAGAGTAGCCCCCGCCCACCGCAACTAGAAAAAAATAAAATAAAATAATGAAAACAATAAAGTGAATGACAAGGAAATTCAGGCAGAGAAGACAGAGAAAGGCCACAGGGTTTTCAGAAACTATTTAATCTTGAGCTCACTTCCCTTTTGTCAATAACCATTGGCTTTTAAGGTTTCCAGATAAAAGTTACTCTCCCAGGGCTGAGATTGTTTGGGTCTGAGATGTTACCTCAGTGATGGAGAGTGTGGCTGGAACTCAATACTTTCTGACAGTTAATGCCCGAAGCCTGTGGGGTGGGAGGAGAGGGGACATCTTGTGTATATGAGAGGAAATAGAACATTGAGGTCCCCTCAGTTCCCCCCACAGGAGGGGGAAAGAAGCATTGCAGAAAGGAATGCATTTTTCCTAAGTGGAAGAGTTTGAAAGTTCAGGTCAAAGTCAGAATATTAGAACAGGGAGCTGTGCATATATCACCTAGCACAATTTCCTCATTTTATAAATTTTATAAATGAGGAGGCAGACCTAACAAGGTTATATGACATAGCCCAATTCGTGTTAGAGCAAAGGCTAAGAATTAGGCTCATGACTGGAGTGGAAAGGGCACCTAAACATGAGTATAAGGAAGAGGCCATTCATGGTGGTATTTCCCACCTCCTAGTTCAGTGCCTGACACATAGTAGGTGCTTCATAAACATTGGTCACAGGACTCACCGGTTGACTGACTTGACTGAATGAATGCATGAGTGATACATTTCTACCTGTGTTTCCAATAAACACTGTCCATTTCAAACAGAAGACTATGTATTATTTCACCGGAGACAGTAGAGGGCTCACTCTACTTGCCAAGAGACACTGGACAAAGTAACCCTTTTCTTCCTCTGAGTATTGCTTCCTCTTTGTTGATGCGGACAGAATAAATGTCAGAGTCCTCACAGGATGTATGTGGTCTAGCATAGGAGAGAAGCGGGGTTTCCTTCTCTGTCATCGTAGACTTGACAGTGTTAATAGAGGAGTGATTGGTCATCAGACATCTGGTGTGCTGGGCCTGCAGTTGGGAGAGTGGCCACTACTCCTGTGACTGGGGAGGAGAGACAGTTCCAGGAAGTACCCAGTTCAGTTGGAGAATTAAAACAGCACCTAAACAGAGCCATTCTTTGCCTTTTCTTCTTCAGAACCCATGTTTTCACATTTTTCCTTTGACTGTGTCCTGCTCTTGCTGCTACTACTTACAAGTAAGTCTGGATTTTTGCAATTGGATAGTGCAAGATGAAGATGCAAGGATGGTCATCGTAATGCTAGCAAGAGCAAAAGTTTGGAAGCAACCTAAATGTCCACCAGTAGGGTAGTGGGTAAAGAAATTATGATGTATCCATGATACAAACAGTGACGCTGATGAAACAATGATATGAGATGTCTGTAAGTCATAATGTTAATTGAGGAAAGCAAGGAGCAGAATAATGGGTATATTGGACTTGTGTGTATGTGTGTGTGTGTGTGTGTGTGTGTGTGTGTTTGTGTGTGTGTGTGTGTGAGTTGAGAATAATGGGTATATTGGACTTGTGTGTATGTGTGTGTGTGTGTGTGTGTGTGTGTGTGTGTGTGTGTGTGTGTGTGTGTGTTGCAGGGGAGTGGGAATACATGAATGCTTCTTAATGAATAGACTCTGGGAAAGGGAGCTGGGAAATGGAAAAGAGCAGGGAGAGGGAGTAGAGTTTTCATATACTTTTTATGCTGTTCGAATATGTGTGTGTACATATATATACATATATATATATAAATTAATTTTAAACCTCAGAACAGCCATACACTAACTTCTTATTCAGCCTAGGGTTTTTATTTATTATGTGCCTGGTGCTTGAGAAACAAAAGAGATTTGTGTTAGGATAACTTCCCTGTGTTGGTGACCAGACAACTAGCCCAGATGGCTGAGCTCTTTTCCTGGCTGACAATTACCCGTTGTCTGATTGTCTGTTTCCATCAGCACTTCCCTTCGGTGTTAACGGGACTGGTCACAGTTCTCTCCTGGGGCACTGGTTCTCAAAGTGAGGTTTTGAGACCAGCCATATCGGCATGTCCTGGGAACTTGTTAGAAATACAATTTTTTGCCCGCCCCCCCCAGCCAAACTATTAAATCAGGAGCTCTGATTAATAGTTAATCAGATTAATTAACTCTAAACTCTGACGGTTGAGCCCAGCCGTCTGTGTATGAACAAGGCTTCCTGGAGATTCCAGTGCCCCTCAAGTCTGAGAATCATTGCTGTAGTGAACTGTCCTCCAAAGAGGATAGCAGTAGTGGTTTCCTCTTTATTCTGCAAGGCATTGCTTGCAGTTTTCTTGAAATGGAGAAGCCTCCCTCATTGCTCTCCTTCCCTCTTTATGCAGGGTCTTTGGAAGGAGTATACGTGTCTGAGGTGGGTCAGGATGCTGATCTGCCCTGCACCTACTCTCCAGCCACCCCTGAGCATCTCGTGCCTGTGTGCTGGGGCAAGGGACCCTGCCCTTTGTTTGAATGTCACAGTTTGGTACTCAGCACTGATGGAAGGAACTTGAGCTATCGGACATCCAGCAGATACCTACTAAAGAGGAATTTCTGCAAAGGAGATGTGACCTTGACCATAAAGAATGTGACTTTAGCTGACAGTGGGACCTATTGCTGCCGGATCCAATTCCCAGGCCCAATGAATGATCAAAAATCAAACCTGGAGTTGGTCATCAAACCAGGTGAGTGGACCTTTGCATACCTTCTTTCTGAATGAGATTTGCCTGTGGATCATATTAAATACACTGGTCTCACCTCTGGTCTTAACCAATTAAAGCCCTCAGGTTGGGCACCTAAGACCTAAAGTTTAACAGGCCCCACCAGCAATGCCCAGCCATGTTTAATTCCCTCCATCTATTTTGAACCTCATGGCTAGGATCTAGAGAATGGAGGAAAGGCCTAGATCAGAGGTCTGAGTAGCTGAGTGGTCATTAAAATCACCTGGGGAGCCTTTTAACTCCCACAGATGCTTGGGCTCCACCCCACAACCAGAAAAATCACCGTCTCTGGAAGTAGAGCCTGAGCACGGGGGTTTTACAAAGTCTACCCCCGATGATTCTCCCCCATGTGCAGCCAGGATTGAGAACCACTGGACTCTGCATGTGTGGGGGAGAGGGGACACGTGTGCTTGCATGTTTTAACATTTATAGAGCATGTACTTAGTGGCTGATGGAGCTAAGTTCAAATCTGACACTGCTTCTTACCAGCTGTGTAATCTTGGGCAAGTTATTTAAACTCTGTGACCTCCCTCCTCCTCTGTAAAATATGATACTGCCTACCCTAGCGGCCATTGGAAGGATTTTATGAGATGTTTGATGAAAAACATTTACTGTGGCTGTAAGTTCCATTATTAACAATTAGACTGTGATAATGATGACTGTAACACACCTCTGTCAGACATTTGGAGTGTCATACACTCTCAACGAAGGTGTTCAGGTAGGTTTGGAAGTTGAGCATGTGTTTCTCTTCTATTGTGGTGTTTACAGTTGTTTTTGCTGCCCCTTTGATTCCCTGCAACAAGCTCTCTGCTCTCAGAGAAACCTCATCCTTAACGTTGGTTTCTGTCTTTAGCCAAGGTCACCCCTGCTCGGACTGCATGGAGGGACATCACTACAGCCTTTCCAAGGACACTCACCACCAAGGGACCTGGCTCAGGTAATTACATATGGGGTCTAGGAGGAAGCCTTTAGTTGGTTTCTGAGTTAAGAGGATTTTGAATATGGGGAAAATATGAGAAAACAGTTTGAGTTTTCTCAAACTGTGCACCCAAGATAGTGTTTGAGGTGAGGGAGGTGGTGGACGTAAATTTGTGCTGGGTAAAAGGAGCCCTGGGCTAGGTTTCTGAATTAGGAGTAGCCCTCAGACCTGGGCCAAAGCCTTTCGCTTCTCTGGAGAGCAGCTTCCTCTTGTGTCTGAGGTATGGGTTCAGAGACTTTTGGATCTCACCACCCAGTATAATTCCCAACCCCCCCAAAAGAATTTTGATAAGCTATGTATTTTGCCAA
This sequence comes from Physeter macrocephalus, assembly GCF_002837175.3. Taxonomy (NCBI): domain Eukaryota; kingdom Metazoa; phylum Chordata; class Mammalia; order Artiodactyla; family Physeteridae; genus Physeter; species Physeter macrocephalus. The sequence continues at coordinate 151,094,745 of NC_041221.1, read as the reverse complement.
ACAAGGAAAGAAAAATTTCTACTATTGCCACCCCTGCATTAAAAAAAAAAAGGACACTTTTAAATAAATAAGTTTAATCTAATGAAAAACTCATTACACTGTCCTTATTATTTTCTGATTTACTCCTCGACTGATGATGTTTTCATGAACTGACCCCAGTCCATGTTTGGTGTAATCTGGATTAGGTGATTTCAAAAATCCCTTCTAACTGGAATAAAGTCCATCATCTTCCTCAGATTCTGACCGCAGAAGGAGCAGCTAAATTCTTCAACTAATTCAACAAGGACTTTTCCTTGCTGCTTTGGAAGAGAAGATAGGGTCGAAAGAGCAGACCTCAGGTCACGTTGGTCAGGGAGGTTAATCTTAAATATTTCCTGTCAGAGTCCTGGTCTCCCTAAACTCTGCGGAGCTCAGTCTTTCATTCTGTAAAATGAGGTTAATAATAGGTAAATTCCCAATCCTAATCTCATAAATCTCAGATTTAAATAAGGAAGTGTGTCTAAAGTGCTTAGCCCAGTGTCTGATCATGGTACATACTCAGTACATGTTAGTTATTGTCATTATCGGTAAGATCCAGAGGCAGAATGAGATTGTGGTTAAGTACGTCAGTGACAGGCAGGATGGGTTCTAATGTCAGCTTTTTGTATTAGTTTCATGAACTCAGTTATGTTGCTCAAACTCTGTGAGGCTCAATTTCCTTACCTCTACAATGAGGGTAATTCCAGTGCCTATGTCATAAGATTGTTGTAAAGATTGATGTGATCATGTATGTAAAGCACTCAGCATAGTGCCTGGCCCAGAGAAAGCACTCAAATATTAATTATTATTATAGATATTAACATCAACTCTCTAGGGGTTGAATCTTTGGTGGTTCTTTAGTCACTGGTAGCCAACATCTCTTATGAAATTAGTGAGGAAATTAAATATGGTGGGAACAGATGATCGCCCACGTAGTGGGCTAACCAAATCATACAGGCGTTCATCATATGCCATTGTTATATTTTAAAGAATCCTACAACTGTAGACCTAGAAGGGACTTGAGGGATCCCACTTTCCCATCTCGTGTTTCAAGGTTCTTTACAACATCACTCCCAAGCTGGCATTCGCTGTATGGTTACACACCTTCTGAGATGGAGAGGTAGCTTCCTCACAACACAGTGCATTTTTTTTAGAAGTGTCTATACCATAACCAGAAGTGTCCTTCCCTTCAGTTTTTACTTGTTTGTTCCTTCCCTTTAGGGCAACACAAATGGAGCCATCTTTTGCATCTGAGAATATAGGCAGAGTACCTACAATCTCTGAGCTTTTCAAAGGCCTGAGAAAGGCAATGGCTCCAAACTATGAAAATAAAATGGAAAATTGAAATTAATTAGTATTTAATGACATGACTATAATATGTAATACTATTTCAGATAGTTACCTGCAAGTCAACTTGCGTGTAGTTACACCTTTTCTTTAGTGTGTAATGTGGGTACTTTTTTTTTTTCAGTTTTGCAATTCTTTTTTTTTTTCTAATTTTTTTAAACATCTTTATTGGAGTATAATTGCTTTACAATGTTGTGGTAGTTTCTGCTGTATAACAAAGTGAATCAGCTATACGTATACATATATCCCCATATTCCCTCCCTCTTGTGTCTCCCTCCCACCCTCCCTATCCCATCCCTCTAGGTGGACACAAAGTACCAAGCTGATCCCCTGTGCTATGCAGCTGCTTCCCACTAGCTATCTGTTTTACATTTGGTAGTGTATGTATGTCCAGGCTACTCTCTCACTTCGTCCCAGTTTACCCTTCCCCCTCCCCGTGTCCTCAAGTCCATTCTCTACGTCGGTGTCTTTATTCCTGTCCTGCCCCTAGGTTCTTCAAAACCATTTTTTTTCCTTTAGATTCTATATATGTGTTAGCATACAATATTTGTTTTTGTCTTTCTGACTTACTTCACTCAATATGACAGACTCTAGGTCCATCCACCTCACTACAAATACCTCAATTTCGTTTCTTTTTA